>NW_008670817.1:75263-191406 GCF_000695815.1 Acanthisitta chloris
ATCCTCCATCATGTTTTTTATGAAGTGTTACAGTCTTTTGTTATGTTTCCCTCTTCTGCATTTCAAAACTATCCAGAAATTGTTGAGATACTGGCACGATGTTTTTCCTTTTTTGCTGAGGAAGAATGATCAAAGGATGCAGCAATAGCTTTTATGTTCCATAATAATGCTCTTGCTATAGTGGGTTTTAATAATTTCCATGCCTATAGAGGCCTGGGTTAGAATACACATCATGAAAACAATTTCCCATCACTTTGAGTAAAAGGCAAGTGTGATTTTTCCCCTTATGAATTGGCATTCGCTTGTAGTTGTCTCAGTGCACCCAAAATTCTGCCATCCCCTGCTGGAACATGTAGCAGAGAACTGTGGATACAAGGAAAGGGATGTATAGATGAGAATGAACACCAGTGCAGGAAAGAGCAAAGAGAGCAGGGAGTGCTCAGAGAGCTTCTCTTTTGATCTATTTAGTACCTCACAGAGGTACCTCCACACCTTCTAGACACTTATGCTGGAAGACAGCCCACTGTCACCAGCTTTATATGGGAAACAAACCAGTCATTTATCATTTTTAAAGCACAATTTTTCCACACTGCTGGACTTTAAGAGGCCACTAACTTGGAGGTTGAAAGTCAGCATAAGGTTTTCTGACCTTCTCCAGCAAATCACATTTTTTGTGTGTCCATCTGCACTTCGATCTGCTTCAGAATTCCCCCAAAGGAATTTCTTACTTGGACAGCTTGGTATGTGATCACCAGAAGGGCGTGGCCTAAGAAACTGTAAAATACGTTTATATTTTAATGAAAACCTTGAAACTTAAAATAGTAACTCAGCTGATTGGATCATGACTCACAGAAGGAGGTTTCAGTTTAACATTCATGTGTGTACATTTTTACTACTAGAGTAACTCATTCTTCTCAATTGATTGAAGCCACTGTGGATCTTGGGGAGTGATTATTTGCCAAGGAGACCCCTAGAACTGCTTCAGGGCAGAGCTCAAGTTGCAAAAGTGATTTCCTGGATCACTTGCTAGACAGCATGGAGCACATCGATCCTTCTGTTGCCCACAAAACCCAAGGGATTTCTGGGACACAGGACTCCTTGCCTTCATATTTATTGGTAAAGGGATTGGAGTTGACTTCCCATATGGAGTATCAGGCCTCTCTTTTAACATCAACTGTAAACAACAACATCTGTATAACACTTATAGGAGATGGGGATGGTGTAGTCCTTCGTGGGTTTATTGGTTCTATTGTCTGCTATGCAAAACCATACTATAGCATTCCTGAGAACTCTTTCAGAACCAGGATGACCCACCTGGACCCATACTGAAATTTTGTGTGGAGATGAGAGGCCCATGCCACTACAGAGCTGTGCATCTTCTGCCTTCAGGAGTGCTGGTAAGACACCTACTGGCTTGAGAGCACACAGGCAGCCAGGCCGTGGTCTTGGCAGTCTTGTGTCTTAACTCCGGGAAGAGATGAAGTATTTCTGGCATAGGCTATTAATGGATAAAAAGCATGTGAAGTTCAGTGATCAGTCTGCTGCACAATGTCCCAGGGCAAAGATGAGCAAGGAGAACTTTAGAAAAGAAAAGGCGGGGGCAGGGAAGTGATGAGTCAAGCCAAGCAGGGTCTGTACTTTGTTCCTATATTTTTACTGGCAGAAATGCTGCTATAGTCTTTGCAAAGCTCCAGAGTCGTCAATTTACTGTGAATAACTCTTGGATCAAGCTATCAAAATTCAGTTTTAAAAAACTCAAGAGATTCAGGATATAGAAATTATTATGGCATGTGCTACACAATCCCAAGATTTGTTTTAAAACTTTGGGGTCCTATAAACAGACTCTTCTGCCTTCTTGAAATTTGTACTCTATAATTAAGTGTCTGTGAAAGATTTGGGGCATGAATTTAATGTTTATCTGTCTAAATTCTTATTCTTATTCTGTGATTTCCATATCACTTGACCACTACAGTTATTAATAAGTTCATGTTTTTGTATAATTATGTGTTCCAATTTTTTCCATACTACCTTCCTTGTATTGAAAGCATTTTTTCAGAGAAGGAAGGGAGCTGCTGAAAAGCAGTAACTTTTTTTGTATAACAATCAAGAAGTACTTGATGTATTAATTTATTTATTTTTATTTCATGAAGTGAAAAGTTGGTAGGGAAGAAGCAGAAAATCTCTTTAGCCTTAAGGAAGATACAACAGTGTGTTGGTATAAGTATTTTAATAGAAGTTTACAGAAGAACCAAGAAGTATTTGTTATGGTAAAGAAAAGTATCAAATATGAAACAACCCAACCCTGTGTTTGCACTCTGTTAAGGCTAAGGAAAATTTTTCTATATTACTCCTAAAAAAAATTTTAAAAAAAGGCAAACATGATATTTGATATCATTTTCTTTTAGTTTTACATACTATAATTGCTTTAAAAGACCTGAACTAGAAAATTAAACAAAATAAAAAAAATATTAATTAATATATCTCAACCTGAGAGCCAAATAGCCATTTCACATATACCTCTTCACACCAGTTCCATTTCGGCCAGTGGGAATACAGTGGTGTGGGATCAGTTCTTGATCTGTCAAGGTCACTCATCTAAACAATATGTAAGCAACATACATTTGCAAGGAAGGACAATCCCTTCACTGCTAGTGGAGGCTGATGACATCCAAAAGTGGATAGGCAAACCTGTCATAGGTCCAAGACCAGAGACAGTTCAGAGCATCTGGTAAAGATCACAGAGTGTTAAACTTGCATCTGCCTGTGACACACAGCCTTGTCTGTTAACTGAAATCCTGTGTATTAAGTTGCACAAACAAAAGAAGATTTTAATATCACTTCCTAGGTGGCTACTTTGCAAGCTTCATTCTGTCTCCACTTTAGTGCAGTATCAAGCATTCCAGGGGACAGGTGGCTTTTTTATTTGAACTATGTAAGAGCAAATATATTTCTTGGACTTTCTGCTTTACACCTTTCTCTCTATATATTTGCATATATTATTCAGCTGCATACAAAGATCATCTGTTGTGCATATCTGTAAATGATAAGGATACTATTGAACAACAATTGTATATTCATATAATAAAAGTTCTCACAGTGTTGCAGTAATTGTGAGCAATTAGGACTCTTGGAAGAATTGGCAAGCAAAATTATTGTCATGCAAAACACCCTTTTTAGTATTTGAAAAAATCAATTTAATAAAGCAAGATATGGATACTGCTAACTGATTGTAATGACTTTGAAACAGAGCTTCTTTCATCTGAAGCAGGTCAGGAAATTCACAGCTTAGTAAGATAACCTTGATTGTATATGTGAATCAGTTTGGCTAATATTCTTTGTATTTTCAGAATTTGTGTTTATGTTGGTTATTTCTCAGTTAACAGAACCACACAATTCACAGATATTTCAGATTTACTGACCTGCAGGTATTATACATAGTCCCTTTGATACTATAAACTGATGCCAAATTGGAAACTAGGCTCCAAGGTTGTATACCAACATTTTCATCCAGTAATAGGCAGTAGCTGTTCAAAATGCCTCATTGCAACATATTCCTTAGCAAGCCATCAAGGGATAAGCACACAAACTGTGTGCACAGTAGAATCACCTCACTAATATGTAAAGCCTTTATCAGAGTTTCTGCTGAAGGTCTTTTCTGACATATACCAAGGTAGGGTTTCAGCACGTACCCATCTGAAGAGAGGACTCTAAGTGTTCTGGGGGTCTGTACAGGTATGTGTGCTGCAGTTCTCCCAGTAGCTGACTGCTCACAGACACAGGGAGAACCTGTGCACCTCCTGTCACCCCCTCAGCTTCTGGGGTTCCCTTTTGGTGGCACAAACCTAGGAGACGAATATGAGAAAATCCAGTATTAGTCTCAGCTCAGACTAAGATTTACCAGGCAAAGGTGATGCCAAAACCTATAAATCAGGACATAGGCTTAGTTATGGACTGGTTGAAACACAACAGTAGAGTGTAGTCAAGGTAATGGCCCAACTGTACCTCCCATGTGAGAAGACATGGTGGCACAGACTTGGGATGAGGCAGTGCTTAGTCTGATGAACTTCTTTTACCATATGACCTGTCCTGATGGATTCAGCCACTAAGAATCAAGAAGGCTGCCTGCCACTTGCTGCCACTGAACCATATGACCTGTCCTGAGGGATTCAGCCACTAAGAATCAGGAAGGCTGCCTGCCACTTGCTGCCACTGCTGCCTGCTGTCATGGTCAACTTGTGCCCTTTGCTCAGATACACAGACCCCTTCTCCTCACTCCTGCAGATCATCTGTGCTGCACTAGGTACAGAGGTGGGGAGAAGGGGAGCTAGGAATTGAGCTCTTGCTTGCTGTAAAAGTGTTGGACAAAGTCCTGAGAAGCAGAAAAGGGCTTGGGAAGCTGGCAGGGCAAATTAAAGAGAGAGCTTCCTGTCTTATGCAAGTTGTATCCAACAGAAGCTATTTGTGGCCTTGATTTTTGGAAGCTAAAAGCTGTTTGGAGAGGAACTTAAGCTGAAGGTGCTTACTGAAAAGCTGAAAGGCCCTGTCTAATCCTTTTGTTGCTTGATCAGTTTGTTCTGGGAAAACAATTGTTTAATATGTTATATGGAGATCAGCCTTGACAGTATTATTTTAATGTAGGTCTCAGAGCAGATAGTAACTGAGGCAAAAATGTTTCATAGGAAAAGTTGGCTCATAGCAGAGTACTACATAGTAAGTTTTGTAGTTAGATTTATATGCTGAAAAATCAAGTAATCACTGACGTTTCATGCAAGTGTCTCCAAATCTTGGATTTAACTGGATCATATCAACTGAGGGAGAAGAAACAGAAACAGCTTTCTAAAGCTGGAAAAAACAGGACAGGGCAGGAATACAGGAAGAAATGATGTGTGATGCACATGGCATCTGATTTCAATATGATGACTTTTTCAACTCTCTTTGAAAATGTATCTGGAGTATGCCATTTGTTTTAATGTCCACCAATTGCCTGATTATTAAATTAAACATGACCTCTCTGTTCCTATCAACTTTAGAAAGAACTGCTGCTTTTGTAACTTTATAGATGGTTTTGTCATGTAGATTTATAACCTATTTATTCAAATAATTCTTATTATCTTCAAAAGTTATTCCAACAAGTCTGACACCTTGCAGTAGCTTTGTACCTTTGCTGTAATGTAAATGAAGAGTTTTAAGATGATAGTTTCTTTTCTGCACTCTGAGATACAACCTTTCTGTCCTTACCCCTATCTATTTTTCCCCTGGTATTCTGGCTGCCAGTTTTAGTTCCTTGGACAGCACTGTGGCCTTTGAAGTCAGAAAAAGAATATATCTTTCCACATGATCAATAGGAGTTTGGCCACCAAGTCTCCACAACACTACTTTTAAAAATAATTGCAGAAGTTTCTCCTGAGAGAGAAAGGAAAATAAATTCTTGAATGGCTAGGCATTCATCAGATGAGGCTGAGATAAGCAGATGAAATAGGGAGGCTGGATCAAACTGCAGCAGCATTAAATTTTTATGCTTTCACTTTAACATTTTTTGCTAGATGAGTTAACACTTGGCCCATTTGTACTGTATATTTAGGTTTGTTGGAGTTTTTTTTAATTTAACATATTCTTCTTTTTTTCAGTTGTTAATAACAGGTAGTGAAATGCCAACTTCTCCCCTTACACTGTAGGCTTTTAAGATGTATCTTCAGGTGGACACTGCCACACAGAACATAAGCAGACCCATCTTGTCCAGGGCAATGCCATAATTGTGACATCCAAGGATCCACAGGCTGAGATTGCTAGCCCAGGTCAAACATTAATAGTCACGAAGTTTTAGGGGACTAAGAGGGAAATGCAAACTGGAGGGAGGAGACATGTGGAAATTTAAAATGGGGCTCATTTAAAGAAAAAATCCATAGTTTGTGTCAGATTCAGAGTATAGACAGAGATGGCAGTGAAGGCCTGGCTGAATGAGAAGTTAGAAAAAATGGACACATTGTTGACTGTATGTGGAAGACAGTAAATAAGGAATGAGTTATATATATATCTACTAAAAAACTACCACAACTGATCGTATGCTTTTCCTGCTGTGAGTACATGTGGTGATGCACTAAAAATGCAGATTAATTATGACTGCAATGTATCTCTTCAGAGAAGGCTACAGATGGTCAAATTTACTAGACAGATGTATAATGCAGCTATGACCTGCTTGAAAGGCAACAAGATCATATATTGCACACACCTAATAAATGTCTTTTTTTTCTAAATAGCATTTAGTTGAAAAAAAACTGCACTAAGGATAAATTAGATTTTTCCTGTTTTAGGTAATTCTCATTTATTTCATTTAATGCCGCCTAGAGGTATCACATCCTCATACTCATACAAATAAAAAATTGTGCAGATTTTAGTGTAACTTTTGTAAAGGATCTAGTCATGAATTACTAAAAGGATTAATAAGACTACAGTAAGGACTATCAAAATGTATAGGTATTTGTAATAATAACCAAGCATCAGGAATATGTGGGATCATGGAATATAATAAGAACAAATATGGAAATCAAGAATGAAACAGAATATAATATTTTCAGTTGAAAGGGCCCTACAATGATCACCTAGTCCAACTGCCTGGTCACTTCAGGGCTGACCAAAAGTTAAAGTGTGTTATTAAGGTCATTTAAACAGTAGTAGGCTTCAGGCTTCAAGCACCTTCTCTAGGAAGCCTCATCCAGTGTTTGACCAACTTCACAGTAAATAAATGCATCCTAATGTCCCTGATGCAGCTTTGAGCCATCCCCGCGTGTCCTTTCACTGGGTCTCAGGGAGAAGAGCTCAGCTGCTCCTTCTCCATTTCCCCTTCTCAGGAAGCTGCAGAAAGCAATGAGATTGCCCCTCAGCCTCCTTTTGTCCAAGCCAGACCACCCCAAGTCCTTAGTCACCCCCCCAGGGCAGTCCTTCCAGTTCTTTCACCAGCCTTGTTGCCCTCCTCTGGATGCATTTATGTATCCTCCTGCTGGGCCCAGATCTGTGCAGTTTTGGCAGGCTGATTATGGAGTGTTTATTGCACCCTGACAATGTAGATTATGTCTCTTAAATGAATCTCCTTGCCTGCAGTCAGACACCTCTGTTTAGTCCCTGTAGATCAATGAGACTGTGCAACTGGACTGAGATCCTCCCCTAAACGTTTGGAGTAGGGGACCAGGGTTTTAGCAACTGGCAAATATGAAATGATTCAAAGTTTGATTTTAAAATGTAAATGTGGGCTTGCTTTTAAAAATCTACTTCTTCCAGGGTATGTATGAAAACCAGGAATGTGAAAGAACAGGATTTTTCAGTATTTTGAATTATATCAAATATACAGAATTCAGAAATTGAGAATAAGGCTAGCCCAACTTTGAACATTGTCCCAGATGAGTTTGGAATTTTGGGGAGCATTTTTCAACTCATTGATTTTAATCCATGTCTATTTAGTATCAATCTGTTAATTTAACTCCCACTGTATTTTGATTTCATACACACAGTTGCACTGGGGTATTTAGCTTTTAACTCTTTGTGCTAAAGCAACTTCAGTTATCAATGTTAAGATTTACAAATGCTACCCCTTCCCCAAAAAAATAAAATACAAAATAAAAAAAATAATTAATAATTCCCCACAACAGCAAAGAAACAGTGGACAGTAGGAGAATGGAACCAAAACAAATGGCAAACAATTTCTGGTCCCTGACAGCATTTTTCTTGAGCCCTTATTGTTACTTTTGTATGAGAAAAGTTTATCCAGGGGGAAGTCCTTAAGGCAAATGCTGCCATCTAGAGAGAAACAGAAAGAAAATGAACCATCTACTACAATTTTCAGTTCCAGAGAGCCCCACGAGAGGCTGGAAACAGAATGTCCACAGAATGGACTGCAGTGACAGAGATTGGAGACATCAGGATGTCTCTTCAACAGCTGTTGACTGAAAATAGTCAGGTAATTCCCACAGACATATTGACCATAAAACCATTGAGAAAATCCTGACAAGGATTTTAAGCATGTAGCAAGGATATTGAATGCCTCTTCTTAGCCAGTTAAAATAATTTCATGTTACATGCTTTTTTTCAGTGTTTCCTTTCTTTTTCTGAGAAAAGCTTTCCCTCTAAATTTATTTGGTTTGAAGGAAGAAATGCAAAAGAAGCTTGCATTATTTGCTGTTTATTGTTCATCTGCCTTTTTTTTTTCCCCATCACAAAGCCTCTGTTTACTTTTCAGCTGGTTTTGAGAATTAGGATTGCAAAATTCAAATAGAATGACAAACACAAAGAACCCACTGAAAATACCTGAAAGACAAGAAAGAAAAGTGGGGATTTACCTTGTCTCAGTATATTATGTGTGCAGCTATATAAACAACCCAGTGTGTTCAAAGACTGAGCTATGCATGTTAAGCCTGAATGGCAAAAAATGAATTCTTGTAGTTACTCTCAAAACTCTGCTAGCAATAGCATTTCTTTGGGTAAAATGATGATTCCTTATGAAGTAGTGACTTAGGAGAGCCTGCAAATAATGCTACACATGCTCAACCTTGTTATGCCCATTCATTTTACTGAAATTATTTGTACAGTTCACCATGAGTGATTCAGGGTTCCAGTCTGAAATGTTCAAATGAATAAGCACATTCAAAATACGTGTACTTTATTTGTTTCACATAGGCAAATAGGTTTCAATGTCAGTGTGTGAAACTATGTAATGAGTTGGCAAGATCTCTGCAAAGTTTATTTTTAATTACCAGATTTCTTTAATGTGTTGTGCTGTTAATAGTGAACTGTTGTTGTGGTAATGATGTAGGTAAGCAGCATGTGAGAAGGAAAATAAGGCAACTTCTATGTCTGCACTCAAATAACATTTGCAATCTGAGACTAGTATAGCTTAGCTGCTGCTCCATAGGTGGTGTCCTGCAAGTGGAAAAGAACTATGGGAGAATCCAATTTTTTTTCATGTAGATGCATAGTTGCTGAGAAGTGTGCTTACTGGCTGGATAGTTGGTATTTTCATCTGAAAATTGTGAAGAGGCTGGGGGCACCTTGAAGAAGTACTAATAACAAATCTTTTATTTGAGGTATATTTATTATATAGATAGTGCTAGCAGATTCTGTGTGCCTTAGGAATTCACTGAGATTGAGGGAAGGATGTTTAATTTTTATGCAAACCAAAACTGTGAAAATCTTTAGAGCCCTGTAATGAACTCAAAGAAAATAATTTTGCAAAGCTGTTTTGAATATTAGTTGATAGGTGGGACTTTTTCTTACTGGTTGTAATACATATTGGCATCAGTAATTTTTTCCAACTGGAAGCTTTTTCACCCTTCATATTTCATATCCAAACCCATTTCTGCAGTATGATTATATTGTAAATTGCTCAAGCATAACCTATACACGATGGAGTCAGAGGAAGGCTGGTTCTGCCATACACCATAAAATATTCTGAAATAACAGAAGAGATTCCTCTTTTCTTCCTGGACTTTTGATACTGACATTTGTACCCCAAGCCCTCGATACATTAAACTTACTGTTCATTTGCTCTTTCAGTTATGACATTAGCTGGGATTTAAGCATCAGACGTGGTGACTGTTGCAAACCAAAAGCAACACTTAACAGCCATTTTTGTCTCATTGATGAGGAGGCTTCAAGTTTGAAGCACTATGGGAAGCTCAAGCTATCCCTTTAAATACACAACAAATACAGTATGTTTTAAAATATATTTTCTCTCTGGCTGCCACAGAGGATTAGAGAAATGAAATATGCATTTCATAGTGATGCAAGGGCATGTTTTGAAGTGACAGTTCCATATGTTACCAAAAAAAAAAAAATTTAAAAAATGGGGAGAGACAGAAAAGAAAGAAAGAAGGAAAATCACAGATGCAGGGAAGCTTGTGAGTTTCCACAAACACATGAAAATTTTCCAAAAGCAAATTCTCTGCTCTCATAAAAATGCCCATGAGTTTCATCTGTTCTCTATCATATGGTACTGCCTGTCTTCCAGAATGCCAGTGATGTAAATAGAATTCTGCATTCCTAGACTGGGATATTTTTGCTCTTATTTAGGGCTATTTATTTGCTTTGCCAGATCCACTTCTCACAGTTCTTTGGTTTGGTATGGTCACTTGTTTATTATGACTAAGGAGGTGCACCTTAGGAAAACCAGAGATGAACAAAATAGGTTAAGAATGGTTTGAAGTAAGTAAAACATTCAATTATTTATACGTTTTTTTCAAAATTGCATGACATCTTTTGTCATCCTTTTCATTTCTGGTTCTGTGTGTCTGAACTTCTTCAAGAATCACTGAACATAGAAATGAGATTGTTTGGAAAATGACAATTGCAAAGTATCTGTTTGGAAAATGACAATTATGAAATATCCTAGTGCAACCTCATGTTACAATTACTAAAGTAGCAAGAGTAAGAATTCAAATTTGAGTTCTTAAAAACAACAAATCCAGCACCTGTAGTAAGATTCTGTAACTATGGAATTAAGTTATTCTATTTGGGAATTTGGGTGTTCTCATTTAACTGATAAATTTGGCCATGAAATGCAGGGTCTTCTAGGATTAGAAACCTATCCTGAGGTATGTGCCTTCTTGTCTTGGTTTTGGGTTTTTTTGTTTGGGTTTGATGTTATTTGTTTGCGAGGTTTTTTATTTCTTATCTCTGAGCATGTTATTAGAATGGTTAGAATTAGGTTTATTACTTAAGGATGGAAACTCCCTGTTTTCCATTAGCAGCATTTTTATCAGGGACCACAAGGAGCATGCTGAAGAAGAAAATGGCTGGACACAGAATTAGATTTGGGTCTGTGAGCCAGTTCAGGGAAGGCTGCTCTTCAGAGTGGGCTCGAGAGACAAGAAACAGTGTCTGTTAATATGTGTGGGCATCTGTATTTTGCTGAAAAGTCTCCTTAGATGAAAGCTGCATCATATATACTGCAAATTCTTTTTTTTTCAATGCAAATATGAGACCAAAGTTGCATGGATTTTGAATGCCTACGATTCATTCCCTTACAAGATGAAAACTTGGTATCACAAGAAGTCAGTGGAAAATTTGCAACAGATTTAGTAAACATCATATTCATTATCCAGTGACATTTTTGTCTTACCATGTTTTCAAACATATTTTGAAACAGTTTTCCAGACAAGTCAGTATCACCCCTAGTCCAGTTTATGTTAAACCTTGCCAAACTGAAATGTCTTACTTCTGAGATCTCTGAACTGTTGATGGAGATAGCTCTAGATTGAGCACAAATGCAGGCCATTTGATTTAATTGACATTTTTTTATAAATTAGGAGCTTGGAATTAAATTTATAGTACATTCTGGCTTAGAGAACCATAATATGGTATAAAAAAACTTCCACAATTTACTTTCTGCAATACTCACTGGGCATATCTTTGACTTTTAAGCAACTTTTTTGCTCAAAACAAATGAACATATGCAGTGCAAATAAACAGATATAGGTGTGCACAAATGCTCATATAAACTAGAGTGTGCAACTGTCAAATGCATCAGGTATAGCTGGCATCAACATCAGTAAGTTTTCTCTCTTCTACCTGTTCCAGAACAACTTCCTGAATACAAAGGGAAGCTGTTCCCTTCTCTTCCTTTCTTTTCAAGTTGAAGGAAAATACATGCAGTTTATTCCTGTCTGTTTAGACTTAGAAAATGTGGTTGACTCTTACATTAGCAGTCCTAAGTTATGATCCTGTTGGGCTTTTATTTTCATTCACTACTGTATAACAATGGTAATATTCTTCCTTTTTATTCTGTTGAAGAAACCATGTTAACCCATGTCAGATAAACTTGGTATGTTCATAAATATGAAACACATAAAAGCAGATGAAAGAAATATCAAAAGATCCTTTTAACAGAGGTTTGTAAATGGTCATTTTACAGAAATGTACTGTTAGAAGCCATACTGTTTACTATGTACCTTTCTTTGTGTATTTATTACAAAATACAACTCCATGCAAATTCAGTGTTACCCAAACTGCAATGCAGTACCACAAGAGCAGTGGTAGTTTCTAATCACTTTTTCATACACAACATGACTGGACTATAATGTAGATTTGAAGGTTTAAGTGAAAATGCAGGGAGAATTGAGTTATTACAGAATCTGGAATCTGGTGAAGACCAGAGATAAAGACATTTCTTTTTAGAACAAGAAGTAAAAAATCCTGACTAGCTGAGACATTGATTTTATTTTGCCTAAAAGATGGCATCCCCAGGATATAAATTCCTAACACTTCCAAAGTGCTTATTTCAATACTGACATATAGGGAAATCTTCCAAGAAATCGATGCCAAGAGCATCTATCCCATTAGACATAAGAATGCCTTGGTTTATAACCATTTTCTATGACATGGTTTGGGCCTATTTTTTCAGCTGATTTGTTCTTCTTTGTATATTGACCCCTTTTGTCTGTACTAGATTCTTGGCAGGGGAATTATAACCTAAACCATTGTGTAACAGGGTTAAACTACCCCCTGTACAATCAGATACTGATTGGCACAGAGTAACCTACCACAAGGGTTGTCATAGGAATTCTCCACCTCCTTCTAGAAAATGTGAAAAGAGGAATGAGTTATTGACAGGTTTCAAAAGATTCCTCAGCTCTTCCTTCTGAAAACAAAAACGATTAATCAGTAAAATTCAAAAGAATATTCTACTTTCTGCAAACCAATGGATGTGTCCTGTGTGTTGAACTCTGCCCCCAATTACTCCTAAACCACTGTTGTTGCCTGATTTGATTGTCCAGTAACCTATGATTGGCTTCTGTTTGTGCTGTCTGGGCTCAATGTTTGGTTTCCATCTATCATGATACTACCTTTCTCCTGAATGATAAACTCTGCATTCAGCTAATAGAAGGAGCTATAAAAATTAACCTAGTTAACCTTTATTAGCTTGTTTTGGTCAACTATAAACAGGGTGTGACAAGATGCACCCCTGACCTGAGCACCTTCATCATCAACTTCTGGCATGTGACATGCTGGCTATATGCCAGATGGCTATCACTGGTCTCTAAATGCCATTTTCAAAAACATATGCATTAGGCAGTCTCTCACTTGTAGTAAAATTTGACTTTAAAGTGTATGAGCTCTAAGTTCCATAGCCTACAAAATAGACCATGTTGTATAGCTATGGAAGTTAACATAGCTTCCTATAGGGCATAGAAGGGTACTTTTACAAATCTCAGCAAACAAGCTATTTCTCTTTGAACTTACTGCCCATTCTCATCTGGAAGAAAAATATTGCATTCACACAGCAGAATTCATCTGACAATATTCAGGTATCTGCATCTAAACTGGTTGCTGCTGGCCAATCTGGATGCTTAGAGGAAAGTGTAGTGCAGGCCAGCTCAGTCTGAAATAGCTGTTGAAATACAACAGATGAATAATTGTCTGTAACTCTTTACAGACTATATGAAGAAAATAGTCTGCTGGGACTCCCATCTCCAGGGTGGTCATCTGAATTTCAGTGAGCTGGATCCATTCATTAAACCTTTGCTAGGCCTATTAATACATCCCTCAAGGTATGTGGACACAGTGAAAATGCTTTTAGCATCTGCTAAAAGCATTTTTCCCTTAGAGAGAAAGCAGCCTTTTTTCCACAACATATGCCATCATTTTTGTTTCATTCTTTACCAGATATGGTCACCATATTTTTGAATACATAAATTAGAAATGCTTTCATCTTCTTCTAAATGTAGTCCTATTTTCAAACATGTAAATTAGCAGTGCTTTCAGGTTCCTTTAAATTTCCAGATGCAAAGAACAGCCAGTGTTCTGTGGATCATTAAACTACCTACTTACCTTAACTTAATGCCTGGGCAGTAAACATAATCTAAGGGTCTGGCCTACAATAGCCACTGTTTCTCATGCTTCAGAATAGATTTACTTTCAATGTATAGGTTAAATCTTGCTTCAGATACTTTCTCCTGACAGCTGAATTAAGGGAATCACTAGAGGTATATATCCTAGTTTGCTAAAATGCAGACAAACTCCCAGTCCCTTCTTACTCACTTCTTTTTGAGGCAAGAATCCCATTGCTGAAAAGAAAGGATGCTGCATAAATAGCATGTTTCAGATTTGGTCCTGAATTTTTCTAATATTTACAAGTAGTAATTTAGAGATGGATACAACTGAATGTAAAGAGTGAGAAACAAAAGCACAACTGAAGTTTGTTAGGTGGTAGAAAATGCTGAATCTCATTAAACACATTTCAATATGATACCTGCAAATCAGACAATTTGATGCTTCTAAAAAAGTAACTAAACACAGCTAAAATTATGAATTTAAGGAATTAGAAAAGCAATATTAGTGTTAAACATGATTAATGCATCAGTGGAAAGAAATTCATAGCATGTTTACAGGGAAAAAACTAATATGCTGGATTTAAGTGAGAGGGTTTGTCAGCTTTCATAAATTTTAGATCAATTTTTGAATTATGTCAAAATAGATTTGAAAAGTACTGTAATTATTATTCTCATCCAGGTGAATGGACATTAGGCAACTAACTTAACAATCACTTTTATCTACTGTAGTTTTCATATACATTTTTCTAGTGTGTTCCTCATTGAACTGACGTGTAGCTCTGCAATCATACATTGTTCAGCAAACCCATAGAGCTAGCATGTTAAAAATCAAAGGCTGTTTTAACCTGTCTCAGCAATAAAAAGTAACCTTTTTTTCCCCTTCATTGAAAAGGCAAGCATATATATAATTCTTATAATTTTATAAAAGTGGAGGCTTCAATTGCAAAATGAGCATACATATGTAAAAAATTGGTTTGCAGATTTCCAAGGTTTTGCCTCAATGTCCTGACATTAATGCATAGAGGAACTCACTTTTCTCACTAAATAACCCTATTCTCCCATTCCCCCCTCCTCCCCCACCATTGCCAAATGTATCTGTAGTTTGATGGCATCTTTCCAGAGAGCGATGAACAGGTCAGATCAGCAACCAACTTTTTATCCATTGACATACAGACTGACTGATGGAAACTTCTAACAACCTTAAGACTTTAAGCCTCAGTACAAGAGTTTACATCAGACCCTTCACAGAAGGGGAAAGCCGTTTAATCCCAGAAACTGTTAAAACTTCCCACAAGACAAAATAAACTACCATGGTATAGTGTTTGTGTATTCTATTTATTATTTCTAAACAATTCAGTATGAAAGATAATAAACTTAGATCTCTGTGTGTTTTTTCTCTTTAATCTGGCGTTGGTACTTGAGTGATCTGCCTCAGATGGTAAGACCTTTATTCTCTGTCACTGATAGCTTTTGCTCTGAGTGCCTTCACTTGTCAGGTAGTGCTGGGAATCTTGCTCCCTCATTTCACCACAAAAGAGGGATTTTTAAAACCTGGGTATGTCTTTGTTGCAAGTTCAAGTTCCAGTGGTCACTTAATTCTAAGATAATTTCAGAGCATATTTCCTGTACTATTACTTTACTATAAATTGTGGTGCATTCAGTGGAATAATTTTACAGTACAGCCTATGAAATCTAAGAAGCCTAAATGCAATCATACTTGAGCAGCAGCTATTATCCATCTCTAGGAATAGATACAACCATTATCTTGCTTTCTGTTTGTCAATCAGCAGCTACAGCCACACTGCTGCCAGCCTATGGATGGTCCCTGCCTACAATTGACACAATTTTATTCTGAAAGCAAAAAAGGTTTTCAGTACTGTTTCTATAGTATATAGCACTAGGGATTAGATGTCAGCATACAGTTTCCTGCAAGGCACAGCCATTAACATAGGAGTGTAACTTTTGCTAACACTGATGATGACATACTGTTGGGGAGTTTATGAATAAATTCAGATTGTTCAGACCTTTTTAAAGCCAACCAATATGTCTGAACTACAGAAACTTTTTCAAATTCATTATTAAAACCTGTAATTTTGTATGGTTAGTCGTAGCCCACATATTCAAAGATTGCAGAGCACCAAACCCTCTGCACATTATTTGCATTAATTTGTTGTTTAATATGTACTCATATGTCATCATTTGAAATCTAAGCAGGCATACATCATCATTTGAAGACCAATTTAACAGAACTGTCCTACTCCTGACATCTTAATTCTCACTCTAAAGAAATAAAAATATGCCTTAGATAAAGAATTTGCTGTCCATTTTTAAAGCTTTTTGTTTGTTCATTTTCACTCAGCCTAGGCCTCATTTACCACAGGATTTGTGCAGGATCCTTCTGGAGTGCCTCAGAGTTGTTAAGTGACAATCTAAAAGCCGATTTAGGATTAGCTAGCTTAACCAGGTGAACTGAGGGTTTCACTTTGATTGGGTAGAAAAGCCGTCGCTGTGCTTGGAAGTCCATATTGTGATACTGAAGGGCTTTATCAACATCCTGAGAGGAGTGCATTCAGAATAGGTGATGATGCGAATCTCACTAATCAGTGAAGGATTATCTGAGGCTCAAAGCTATACTACTTCTAATTCCTTCTTCATGAAGCTGTTCATGCACTGCAAAATGATCTAGTGCAACACCAGAAGTATAAATATTAGATGAGACTCTTCAGTATCTTAATTAGCGCTTTCTAAGGGAGCAGTTCTTGAATAGTAAGGGGTAATCAGCTGTTTTTTAAAAAAAAAACACAAAATCAGAAGTGTAGCAGTAATCTATGAGGATTTCTAATGTACAGTGATTGACACATGTACAGTGATATCACTAATTTTAAAAACAGAGTCAGCAACAACTCTGATGCCAAATTATTGAGAGGATTTAATATTTCTAGTCACACCATTACTGTGTTGAAGACAGTGATTCTGCATAATTCTTTCTTCTTACTGAAATATGTGAAATTCTCCATTGGCAGGTTTCTCCTGTCTGGATTAGCAGTATGCCAATACCCTGCACAGTCATTTAAAATAGTTTTCCCTATACATGTTTCTTCAATAGAAAAGGAGGGAGAAAAAAAAGGAAGGAGAAAACTAACAAAACACTAAATACAAGGGGGTTTTGTTTGTTTAGATTGTGTGTTATTTTGCTTCTCCCAATATATTTAACAGAGTATAACAGTATGTGAATCATGGGACTGGTAACAAAATTGAGCAGCTTGGTCTAGTGGAAGGTGTCCTTGCCCATGGCAGAGAGGTTGGAACTAAATGTTCTTTGATGTCCCTCCCAACTCAACCTTTCTATGGTTCTATGAACCTATGAATCTATGAATCTATGAAAATTTGTATTTCTTACCACAACTCTATTGAAAATTTATGCTTGCACTGGCAATAAACAGGTTTTCTAAATTGGAAAAGTTATATAAATGTCTTTTAATGAAGTATATATTGGTAAAACAAGTGCTCCCCTAGTCTGCTTCACTACACACAATGTCCAAGTGACAGAACAAGATATCTTTCATTCTTAACATCCAGTTAGGTCCAATATCTATCAGACTACCAACAGAATGAGGAATTGCTTCCCAGAATTTCTTGTAGTCTTTTATATTCCTCGGTCTCTGTTGCTTCTTATCATCCTCATTTTAGTCTTCTGGTCTCCAGGAAAAACATTTACAAGCATATTTTTATTAGATGCTTTCTCATCACCATAATTTTAAGTAAGATACAGAGGAAATATGGGCTGTGAATAAGACCCCAGATCTGAGGAATCCAGAAACTGATTCTAATTTTGCAGTATAGGGATGATACATGGAATAACTCCATGTAATAAAAATCTTTAGATGAGTAGTTCAGGTTTTTAATATTAAAAATCTTTAGTTGAATTCACTCTTTATGTAAACAAAGCTTAACAAAACTCAATTTTGCAGTTCTACCAGACAAGTGTCATTACCTGTTGTCAGAAACATCTACTTAAAGTTCAGAGAAGGTAAAAATATAATCTATCTTTCTTAAAGGAAAGGGGTTTTAATTTAAGATTAAATTTTGCTGCTGTACTTAAAATTGTGTTCATACAGGTATACTTCTGTTCATCATGGAAAGTACATACTTTCAAGTTGGCTTGCAACATTTCTATGAAAAGAAATAAAATAAATGTCTTGGAAAACAGACATTATAAACACAAGTAAGGTATTTTATTTTAACACGGTTTTCAAAACCAGATAGTGATGTTTTATCTCCTGCTTTCAATTATACCAAGAAAACATACATCCAGGTAGACTTCAGATATTGTGTCAGATGACTTCCATTTCTATCACTCCTCAATGATGAATGAGGTGGTTCTCCCAAACAAATAAGCACTTCAGAGAGCTACCCTTGACAGGGCTGTTAATCCTGGGAGTCTGCCTTATCACTGTAGAATTCAAGGGCTGAAGCTGTACAGTATCCCTGTACTGCCTGTCTCTTATGCTGCCTTTCTGGCTGAGAGTTGGGACAGAACTATTTCACATCTTGCATGTAAAGCCATGCCCAGTGCTTCTGTTCTGGTGTACTTGCAGGCAGGGAGGCTTATCATTTAGCAGCCACTGGCCCTCTTAATATCTGGCTGGATTTCTCATTCATATGGATGTGTTATCAGCCTGCTTTCACTGGTGTATTGTTTCCTTTGCAGTCTTCACTGAATGCAATTAATTTTGGACTATAATATAAAGCTTACCTTGAGCCCTACAGAACATTAAGGCAAGTCAGATGGCACAAATGAATTAAAGATATGGCCCTTTTGCACATTAGGACTTCAGAAAATTACAGTTTTGAAGAAACAGAAAATCTGGTCTTTTGATTTTGTATACCTGACAGGAGCTATTGTGATTAATATCACCATTAAAACTGTAATTCCTTTAAAAAGCAACAGGCAATGGTGTTATTCTAGTGATTAAGGAGAGAATCTGGACCCATTTCCACAGGACTGAAAACTGTTCTCAAGCATTCTTCCAAATGTCTTTCATCATTTCTCTCCACCACCTCCCAAATCCCTTCCATACCACCTGCCATAGAAATTTGGAACACTACCAGGATCATCTGAAAATAACAAGTGAATATTCTTTTATCTCCATCAGTTTCCTTATCCCTTAAAAGCTTTAGAACAGGCATGTGACTTCAGCTGCTGTTTGAAAATCAAAGCATGATGTGTTTCCAGTTTATAAATTATAAAATATTCGAAAGCACAGCCTAACGTTAAGGAATTCGTTACACTGCTTGATATCTAGAGCTGTTTGTTCCTTTTATCTTGGTTACTTTCCCCACCTGCTCCCTCCTTCCTTTCCTCCTTAAGGACAGAATGCAAAGAAAATGTAAATTTTGATGCCTTGGGGCCTGGAAAGATAGGAAGGAAAAAGATAATGCCAAAAAATAAATGAAGGAGATAGGGTGAATAGAGGATCTCTTTTGATCTGACCAGTAGTTCCATTCACCAGTGGTTCCATTCACTAGTTTTGTTCCTTGCCCATCAGAAAGATCCCTAATGCAAAGTACAGGCTTTTCTGAACAGTAGGAGCAAAACTAGGCATGTATACTGTACTTACTTTCATTCTAGCCTCTCAAAGCTTAGCATAAATATTGTCATCAATGCTGTGTGAGGGAGAGATTTTAGCACCACTCTACAGATAGGATACTGTGAGGTGCAAATAGTTAAGAGGGACAAGGAAGCTGGAGAGCATTCCTGGAATACTGAAGAGAAAACAAACGTTTGGGTCTGATCTTCAGAAGCTGTTTTCTTTAGGGGCAAGAAAAGCCCTGCACTCATAGCAGACAGAAAATATGCATACCATCACCCTCAGCTGCCTGCACTGAAAAAGACAAATTGTTAGATGTAAAAGGTGAAATCCTCACTGGAGTGATGAGTAACTCCCTGACTTAAGCAGAGCTGAACTTTTCTTTACATGCTTATTTCTGCTTAGTACGTAGTTTGTCAAAGTGAAAAAGAGAGTTAGGTTGTAGTTTATTTTCATGGGTTTGAAAGTGGCAAAGCCATTATGAAAAGTTTTCTGTCGTCCTTTACTCTAGCTTCATAATCCCACATCACAGTTTGTGCCCTCCTCAGCTGCACTGAGGTAACTGTTTGGAGAGCCAGGCTTATAAACCAGGCTACTGAAATGATTTTGATTATGTTTTAAATCCTCAGAATCTTTTAGGCAAGATGAGGGGAGAGAAGATTTAGTTGGGAGTGTTTTGCTTTTCCTAAACCTAGATAATTCCACTGTCCTGGATTATAGCAGATTCATCAGACAGTTGCAGCAAGTGTTAGAGGTAGAGGTAAACTGAACTGGAGTGCTATTCCTGTCAGGAGAAATATCTTTTAAAATGTCCTCAGAATCGAAAGCATTTGGCTGTTTCTGTACTGTCAGTTCACAGTGAGCCTAGGTATTTTTATAGGTCCCAGCACAGCGAAAGCTTGATGATGATTCAGATGTAAAAACTTCCATTATAAGCCTTAATTAATACAATTTTTTTTCTTAATGGACTAATAGTATAAATCTGTTGTCTTTCAGAACTTGCTCTATCTGCTGTTAGTGACAAAATATCACGTGAAGAACCATTCTTCAAAGGGACTGTTCCTCCAGAAACCTTTGTGCAATGGGAGACATGTTACTTCTTTCTGATCTTGAAGCAAGGTGACCTGCAAATGTGAGCATACTTTCCTAAACCTTGTTTTCTGTGTCGTATCTCAGCTGGCTTTATAGCCCTTTATCTTTTAGCTAAGCAAATGCTTGAATATTTGCCATATCCCTGGTGTGATGATTTTAAAAGCTATAAATCAAAAGAAAAACTGCAAATTAGACTCAAAGTAGTTTTTGCTGATGAGGATTCTATTTGCTTTCAATAGATATGTACCAATAAAGAGGCAAATACACCTCTCCTAATTACTCTTATTTTGTCTTCATGTATCTATTGATCAGGAAATTTATCTAAAGAATAAACAACACCATCTTGGACAGTGTTATCAAATGTGATGTGATCATGGCATACAGAGATTTAGAAGCATGTTTTCCTAACTTCATTATCTAGCAAATCACATCATTCTCTGTTTAATTCTAGTCTTAACTCTGCACTAATTAACATTCCTTATTTTATAATAGGTTAGATGTAACCTATTTTGGTCTCTTTAGCTCTTATATGTACTTGATTGAGGCAAATGATGCTACTTAACTGTCATTTAGAACCTGAGGAAAAGTGTTATATTGACCAAATTTTATTATAGGACGAGTATATAAAATTGATTTTGAGTGATATGAGGTTCATGTTCTCCATTTAGCACTTTTTATTATAAATGCCTGTTAGTATTGGTTTACATTTTTCCCCCATCAACCAGGCAGAAAAAAACCCATTCTATTTTTCCTTTGTATTTTAGAAAACCAAAGGTTTTACCTCTAGTTAGAATAGGCAGAACAGTAATGCCTTGCATGTCTGGTCTTTGAAAGCCTCAGGGTCTGCTACAGCTCCTATTGAAGTCCCTGGGAGTTTTGCCATAGATTTCAATAGGACTGGGAGGAGAGCCTATGTTTATTGTTAACTGAGATATACTGGAGTTCTGTTCACCATGAAATAGAATGATGGGTCTGAATTGTTTCAGAGGTTTATTATGTGCAGGCTGCAATTCCAGAGAACCTCTGTTTACAGGAGGAAAAAAATTCTGCATTCTTTGTACAGTCAGAATTTCCACTGAAGTCAATGAAATCTTTGCCTGAGTAAGGATAAACACTTGCAACCAGGGCAGAAGTTACTGAAGTGTCTGTTGGCTGTGTTCCTGTATTTTCTGTCATTTGGATTTGAAGAGTTATCCAAGCTTGCAACCAGGGCAGATGATTCAGTGAAAAACAAGCACGTTACTGAAGTGTCTGTTGGCTGTGTTCCTGTATTTTCTGTCCTTTGGATTTGAAGAGTTATCCAATACTAGTAGGTTTCAGTTACTTGTGTCTGCTTACTGTTGTTCACTTTACTACTACCTTTCTTACAAGGAGTGTTTATGTGAAAAGAGCTGAAGCTCTTTAACTGGATTCTAAGACAAATTCTGGTTGATTCAAAATATGCTGACATTCTCTCACTTCATTTCTTCTTGCTTTCTGCTGAGAACTTGGTGGTTGTATGAAATCCACAATGCAGTTGCAAATTGGTGTATGCCAGGGATCCAAGCTTCTGGACAGTGAGGACTTCAGGGAATTTTTTTCCTTCAAACATGTAGGCAACATCAGCCATAGCCTTGTCCCAAGTACTTTACATCTATAAACACGCTGAACATTTGGTGTCTCAACAGTTATATCATCACAAATTAACTTCTCAGTGTTCTTCCAGGATTATTACTTTGTGACACGTGCCAAGTAATGCAAAACTGGGCTGCCACAAATTGCAAATCAAAATTTGAGGGGTTTTGAGTCATTTTCTACTAAAACAGAAAATACAAATAGATGTCTTAAATGAAGCAGAGTAGAATTACAGATTAATATGTCTCCCCTACTAATTCTAAATCTTCAGAGACAGTATAATAGCTCAATTTGCTCCATATATGTATGCAATAGAGTTTTGTGAACCTTCTTTGTCAGGGACTTAGTCACACTGATCCCTCTATGCCTTCACCACGCAATGGAAACCAGTCAAATTCTGCAGCAATAGCAGTACAGTAGGGACCTCCACAGGAGGTGAAGAGTAGAGTGGAATTACTCCCATGTGTTTCAGAGTGTTTCTCAAGCTTACTGGTCTGGTGTAAAAGAGAAATGATCTTCCTAAAATACATGTTAACCCTGGGTTTGAAGGCAAAAGAAAATGATTAGAATTTGCAGAGAAAAGCTGTTTAAAAAAAATAACAATACCAAAATTGTAATTTCGAATTGGCCATGACATAATGCATACTGAGAATAAGAGATGCTAAGAAAACAAAAGACTTAATTTGATATACATTACTTTTTCCACAGTCTGTATTATTCTCTGTCAAATATACTGGGAACACAAATCTGCATCTGCATTGATTGGATTAATTTCAAAGACCTTTTACCTGCTCTCTGTTTGTGTTGCCTCATATCTTTATGACATGGAATGAACTGCTTGGCGCCACATTGCTGTTATCCATTAACCATTCCTGTTTTCCTAATCATCTTAGACTCCATCTTTCTCTGTCCTATCTGTTATTGTCTTCTGCAAAGAGATGTGATGTTCCTGTAGCCTGTTCTGGTTTGCATGACATGATTTGTGATTCTGCCTACAAGGGTTTCTCTACTGAACCCTGTACATTATCTTCCCCCAGTCCCCCACCCCACCCCCCCTCTGTAACCAGGAGAAGAGGGTCATACATCTGTAAAATGACAGCACTTATGAAAAATGGGAGTTTGGTACACATGGCTCTCATCAGACACAGACTCATCTTCCATGCCACAGACACTACTTGTTTCCTTGCAATGCAGACTGTAGCTGAAAACACAGGAAACACCTAATAAATTGCCTGACCTATCAAATTAACAAGTCATCAAGAAACTATTTTGGTAATCAATGAGCAAAGCAGAATTGTTTGCTTTCAGGCAGAGCCAGAAGAATGCATGGAGATGGAGCAATTTATTTCCTTCATCTCTCTTCTATAAACAGCATTTAACTGGATTGTAAATTTGCTGCAATACAGGGAAAAAAATGTGAAGAATCTAATTTTAGAATTAGAGCTGTTGGACTTAGAGGCCTGTATTGCCCTAAGTTTATGGCTGTGTCCAGAATTCAAAGACACTCAGATACACATGGATATATGGCCACATAATTATGTCATTATTATTTCTGGTAAAGATGGTTTTCATTCTGATTATAATAGATACATAACAGAAATTAATTTTTGTGAGTTTATGCATGGCATGAATTGAAGTAAGCCTCAGTGTAGTCCCTGCTACTGCAGCCTCATAGAAAAACTACAAAGTGTAAAATTTTCAGTCTTCATCTAAAACACCTAATAAAATTAAAAGGATTAATTGACAAAAAATGAAGAAGCAAACATTTTCTTCTACCAGATGTGGCCTGAGATACAGAAATAGGATACCTCTTCTGTTTAGAAAAGGTAGATGCTTGGAGCTGCTGAATGGTGATGGTTGCAAAGCCAACTGCCAAGGAGAGCTGTAGCATTTACTGCCCAGTTGGGATAGTGCAGCAAAGAGCTGCTCCTGTGAAATGAGACCAGCATATAACAGTGTGAGACAGACTGGAAACTTGTGATCAAGTTTTACCTGTAACTGCCAAGGATGTTCTGCCCAGTGAAGCTTGTATAGTAGACAGCAAGATGTCAAAGCAGGTGTCATTTATGTTGTGAGCTTACTAGTAGACATCTGCTTGAGTACTCTGCCAAACTGTGGTCTCAAAAACAATAAAATTATTTGGAAATTTAATAGAGTGCCAGTAATGTTGCTACCACTGTGACATCCTCTCACCTTTCTTGGGCATTTTTTGGTGAGGAACTTCCTGTTTTAATGACAGACCTTTAGCAAATCTCCATCACATTTGCAGAGGCCTCTAGAAGATTAAGCATCATTCCAAAGGATCATTTAGTTCAAGCTTTTTTTTTCTTTATTAAATAGAAAATCACAAAATTTAGGTTTCACAAAAACCACAACGAGAGGATGGAACAACTGCTGGAGAGTAGTAAATGGGATAATGCAGAAATCCTTCTGACAAAAATTATAAATATGTGTTGTGAAAATTTGTGAAATGCCTGTTGCAAATTCTTCTTTATTAAAAACAAAAAAGTTTGCTTTGAACTTATGCATACTTTTTTCTGTCTAAACTCAGTTCCTTGTTTGTAGCCCCAGTTCAGTACGATGCTTAAGCATATGGACTTCAGTAACAATTTTTATGTTTTGAATCTGTTTTAAATAATTGTGGGGAAGTTTTGCTGTTATACTGTGGTGAGAGGAGGATGAGCAGTGGAGTGTGTGTAAATTGCCCACCTCTGTCAGTGTTACTTTGACTTGGGTGTCCACAATTGTTTTTCTTATAAGTGAAGTTTGTGGAGACTGTGTGATTAATGTATATTTTAATTATAATTCTTGTGCATACACATAAGTACTTTCTTAATACCAAAAACACATGATAGGGTCCCTCCCCCTCATTTTTATGTAAACTGTGGTCAAACAGAAGAAATTATACCTCATGTGGTTATTATAATAATTAGAATTGGCTAAAATTAGGACTGTGAAACTTGGCACTAAATTCCAGATGGGATAAGAACATGAGTTACAGTGGTGGTTGTTTACAACTGTCTAAATCCAGAAGTACACTAGAGTCAATGACTCATGGCCTCATCCCACGTGTGCTGAACAATGTCTCCAATCTGTGTGTAGAAAAATTAAAAATTGTACTGTTGCATGACATGCAAAGAGACAAATTAAAATTTCTGGGTATTAAGCAATCAATTACTTAATTTTTAAGAGGAAGAAGCTGTGAATAAAATGGAACAAATTGGCTAACTATGGCATTTAATTAACTTTTAAATTAAAACTAATTTTTATGTGTAAGTACTGAGTTATGGTAATTGAGGTTCTATTTTCCAAAAGATTCCAAACAGAAATTGCATCTGATATACATCAAGATATAAGAAAGGACATTAATTACTGCAATAATTGTTGACAGTAGCATATCTTGTTAGATTTATTAATAAATTTGAAAACTACTTGTATCACAGAAATTCTAAAAGATTCTTCCCTCCGTACTCAAACCCTGATTGAAATACATCACAAATTTTATAGCATCTGAACAAATGCTATTAGGGAATCAAGACTTGATACTTATCTTTTAATTGTTACTGTTTAATAGAATAAAATCACCCTTTTCCTTTTTTAAATCCACAGAAATTTTGAGATATAATTGGTGTTCTCAATAAAGAAGGGCTGAAACCTAAATACTTCCTATATTTGCTCTTTATTCTTCCTTAGTTTAGAATTTTTCCTAGCAGGTTCTGTCTATAACAGTAGCCATAGTTTGTTTATTCATAATTTCAGATTTCAGAAAGACAAATGGTTGTAGATGAGCATCTTATTATTCCAGTTTCTTCAGGAAAAACCTCTGTCATCTATCAAGACATTGTTTCAACTTTGAAAGTCTAGGTTAACTATCTAAACACCTGATAGAGGGCAATGAAAATGTTAGTTTGAGCTTAGTTTTATTTAATAGAAACTATAATAGTAGTTTTGCTTTTTATGCACTATATTATCACTTTGCTAAGTTGAATGCTTCTGGGTATGGGACTGTTCAATTCATGGGAGTTATGCATTTCTCAAATCAACTTCTGGTTTAACAGATGTTTGTTTTAAAAGAGTTCCTTAGCAGTATAAATTAAAGTAGAGTAAATTGCTCATTTAAAGGCATGACAAAGTAACTCTCAGGCATGCTCTGGTATGTGAAGCAAGCTGGGTAAGAGCAAAAAGCAGCACATGGGTCTCCATGAAAAAAGTTCTCTTTCCTATCTTTTAAAAAGGGACTCTGTCATACAAAAGTTATGCCTCCTGCTAAAGTAGGTGAACCAGCTGCATCCCATGTGCTGAAAACACTCTTGTCTCTTATTTCTCCTGTTCAATTATTGTGTCTATAAATTGCAGTGGGCCACCTGTGCAATGCACTCATCCAGAATAGCCCCAGAGGAAGCATTAACATATCAAGGCTCATAAAGCACAAATCCTTAAATGTAAAAACTGACACTTTCATCCTACTCCAGCCTACATCTATATAGACATTAAAACAAAAAGGAATAAAGAATATTCTACTATGCAATTTGAAGGCCCTGATCTCTTCTTGCAGAGGTCAGCAGCAAAACTCCTTTTGATTTTTACTTGGGAACAGGATCAAGGTATTAAAAGGATGAATTCTAGTTACATATTTTAGAAACTGACTTCTGCCATCACTCAAGTTTGATGAACCTATTAAAAAAATTTTAAAAAAAGAAAGAAAGACTTCTGTTCTTGACATTATCCATATTTTTATTATTCCCAGTCCCAAAGAATTATATGAGACCTCTCTGGAAAGGGGCCTGTGAGTTTGGACTGACCAGAGGAAGATTTCCAAATTAGTAAAGCTGCTTCTTCCAGCTCTAATACTTCCTCTTTAGAAAAGGTTTAAGAATGATTATTCTTTTCTTGACATGTCAACAATAAACCAACAAATGCTGAGACCATTTTTTTAACCTCTGGTCATAGCCACTGGCCACAGTGCATGAAAAGGTGGCAGTTTTCCAGTTACTGCTGTCTGCAGCACAAGTACCTTTCAACAGGGATAGAGCAAGGTTAGACCAGCCATTTCCAATCAACTCAAGCACTTCTTAAGCAACATTCTTAAGAAAAGAAGCTCTCTGGAGAAGCAACCATCCTTATACATCTATCTCCAGTGCATACATAGTATCATTGACCAGTAGGTAACAGTAATAATTGCAGCATGAGACTTCATTTCTCTGTTCTTGGCATAGATTGATGAGATAACGTCTGCTTTACTCCCTTCCCATCTCTAAATTTATGTATGCTTTCAGATAAGATTTGCTCCAGGCCAATGTATGTATATTCTTAAGGACCTCTTATGAGAACTATGCTACCACATACAACAGTGTTGTGCTTTGAAGGAAATGGGTTCAGATATGGAAGCTACAGAACATGACTGTGTGTACAGAGGAAAGAAAATCAAGGCAAGCGTCTCATAAGGTCAGCAATCAACTGGGTGATGCAGACTTTCCAAAACAAAAGAAGACTCAAGGCAGATTCCTTATGATAGTAGCAAACAGGGGTGTTGGTTTGGAGCTGATTGCATACCTAAGAATGCAGACCCACCTTAATCTCAGTCTAGGATTCTGGCTAAACCTGTTGCAGAACTCTGGTCTCAGAGCTCTCATTCTTACAAAATGGCATCTCTCTCTGACAGCATATTCACATTTCCATATCTTGGACATTTGATGTTTATAGAAGTGGCTGCTTATTTGACTCAGCCCTTCATAAACAACTTCATTACAACACTTCATAAACACCTTCCTTACCTTCTTGTTTAACCATTTTGTTCTCTTTCTCTTTTTACTAATTCCCTAACTCCAACTCTTAAGATGGTTTCTGACACATCCCCACATCGCAAACCTTTTCCTCTTTGCAGCATAATTAGACCCCCAACCTTCTATTTCCGAAAGCTAAAGAAGTGACAAATTGCCACCAGCACTTCATTATGTTTATATATTGGTCCTATGAGACTTGAATTTTCTCTGGCTGTCCACATCCTTCTTTGTATTTCCTGTTTACTGGCATCAAGCAACTTTCTGTGATATGCAGTGCTCTTGAATTGGGACTCTTTTTTATTGGTTAAGGTTATTTGAACTTAGTGATTTTCTCTTTTTTTCCAAAATTGTATCTTCAGTATTGACCACTGTGGATTAGTGACTATTCCAAAACTTAAAGAAAGGAGAAAGAAAGTAAGAGTTTGATAGTCATAAGCATAGTACCAGAAATTTTGTAGGTTTGGATCAAGATCCAGCATATGTGTTTTCCACCTTACACTCGAGTATCTTCTGTTTTCAGTGCATTACTGAGCCCTTACTTTTCAAGTGCACTCTTGCAAATGTTTCCACATTAAACCTTCCTAAATGCAGACAGAAAACTATCTACAAATGAGTACATTTTCCCTGAAGAGGGCAGTTCAGTGAAAGTCATTTGATAGGGGATTCAAAGCATGCTTTATCAAATTTAATACGTAAAACATCTTCTGCTAAATCAATCCTACATGAGCAATTGTTGTGACTATGAAGCATGTGAGATTACCTGTGTGCTGCGGTCATGATCTTTATCCTTAACTCTGCCCTGTGAATAAAACAAAAAAATCCTTATCCTGCTAACATATTAATCCTTATGCTTTCTTCATGGTGTAAAAAAAGGTGGCCCCAACTATTGGTATTAGCAGGAATTCTGTCATTCATTCAGTGAATCAGACACTGTTTTAAGATAGTATTACTTTAGCCTTTGAGAGGAACTCCTTCTGTAGGTTAGCTTCGAAGATCTTGCTCAGATCCATTTTTCTGTTGTCATTCTATCATCTGCTTTTAGTATTCACTCTTCCATATATTCCCAACAGATGCTGGCAGCAGGCTCTTATAGCTTTTTTCACTGATCTGTTCCTGTTTCAATTTTTTACCCAGTTAAGAAGAGCATATTCAATTATGCAAAGTTGCCGATCTTTATGCAAAATTTGATGCCATTCAAATGCCATTTTTGGGCCACCAAACTCTGTAATATCCTGTGACCTTTACTAGAATACAAGGTCAGACTAAAATTATGACAATGGTCACTTTGGAGCTTAATATCTATTATTCTATTTTCATTATTTGTAACTGCATGAGATCAGAGGTATGTGAGCACACATGGCAGTAGAATAGTAACATCCTGTTAGCTCATGACTATAGGCATCTTGAAACAGTGAGTAGTTCAGCCTTGGCCTGACTTGGAGGTAAGAGTGGTTAACATGAAGAGAATGTTCTTGATAGAGAGGTCTTCAGCAGAGGGGTTTTGCCACAGGTATGCACTGATTCTTTATTATTTTCTTTTAAAATTCAGCCTGTTTTTCATGTCTTAGAGCCCTACAGGTAGGGTTTGAAATTACCAGGTCAGAGTGATCAGTGAAATTGTGCACCTCTCTCTCTGGGATTTTCCTCTGTCTTGAGTCAGTAGTTGTTAATTTGTCGTATAGTAAAAACCCAGTTTGAGACTCTGAAGGTGCCCAAAATTAGGTTTGGAAGAGAACAGCTGACTCTGTTTGGCTCTAAAGAGTTTAGATTTTACCTTTGAATATCTTTATTGTGTTTGAAAAATCTGTTGCTTAGCTGAGAAGAGCTGCCTTTCTCCTTGAGAAGACACCACACACCATTTACGAAACATTTGTACTTATCATGATCATCCTTGAAAATGTCTGATTATTATAAACTTAGCACCAGATTTTAAGGAGATTTAGAAATCAAAACAGGCAGAAAATTAACAAATATATCTACATATTGCATGGAAATTGCCATGGAACTACTAACAGGAAGCTTACAGTCCAGTCCAGTAAGATCCTCCTTAGGCAGCTGCAGATGGAAAGGAAAGGTTTGACACATGGCAGAAAGATGTGTGGTATGAATAGATACATTTTTAAGGGGAAAGGTGTAAAAAGTATTTGTCTCTGTTTTATAACAAAAATATCTCAGAGAAGCAGTGAGCCATATTCTCATTTCTGGCATTTGTTCTGTTCATGAAATCTTTTTTTGTATTTCCTGTGAATAAATAATACCAGAGGATGGGTGGAGAATATCAAAGTGACCTTGATGATTATATCTTAGCCACAACTCCTCTTGAGCAAGCAGTTGCCTTGTTTCTCTTAATTTCTTCTCTTCCCATAGTTTGGCAATGGTATAATGGAAAACATCAAACTTTTCATGTAGATTTTTTCAAATGTGAATTTCCTTTTTTGTGGTTTTTTTTTTTATTTGTAACTACTAAAGAAGTATTTATGCAAATGAAAGCAGCTCTCCTCCTCTTTCCCCAGCCTACAGAAATGATGAAAACAAATAATGTGCTGTCGAAAATGGGGTCAATTCAGCAGCACAACCTGCTAGACTGTTTTACAGCTTAGTGTCTCAGTCGGTCACTTTTTTTCCCAGTATTGCAGTCATGACAGGACTCCATGTTTTAAGTCAGCTGCATCTTTCTCTCATCCCAAGAAAGGGGAGCACTATGGGCAGTCATTCTTCAGCACAGTTATCCACTGGCAGGGAGCACATGGCCAGTCTAGGCCATTTCGGCTGAGGTAATGACAGGTTTGTATGGCTTGATTATAATATCCTGGAATTGCTGGATCCTCAGCAAGATTGAGAGCAATGAAGCCACATGGCAAGTCTAGGCCATTTGGGCTGAGGTAATGATGTATGGCTTGATTATAATATCTTGGAATTGCTGGATCCTCAGCAAGATTGCTGACACTGCACTGGGGAATTGGTATGCAAATGTCATTATCATTTTCTCTCAGAATGTTCTTATACTTCCCTCTCCAAAAAATAAGGTAATATCATTGGTGATTTCAGTCCGGTCCCAGTGAGTCATTATACAGCAAAACAGGCCTCAAGAATTTCTTGAAATTATATTCACCAGTCTTTGAAGAATTCTTGGGCAGATTCAAATAGAAATAAGGCCAGTTCCACTCAGTCAACCTGTCCAGTACACTCTGTACATGTATTTCAAATGTTGGGTGTTTGAAACCCAGGTAGTTCTAAAATATGTATACAAGACTTAAATCTGTCTTCAAAAGACCTTGAGTGAAGAATTTTGAAAGTTAGGAATTTATTTTGACATCAAAGTAAAATGGAGCAATCTCAACCTTATTTACTCCAAATATAATCTTTCTAGTTCGGTGAAATTACAAACTGGATATCAAGTCAAGCCAGGATGAAGACAAGAAATTTTTCAGTTGGTACAATCGGTAATTCACTTGCAAAAGACTCATAGCCAAGTCAAACATTTCAGAACAAGCAGAAGGACTAAAATTTGAGTAGTTTCAGAGACACATACTGAGGTATAGTAATTATCTACATAGTAATGAAAAGATGCCTTCAATTAGTATCACCTCTTAGGTTCAGATATTCAGCACTCATAAACCTTTGGGGTTATCTAGAGCTCAAGATCTAGAACTTGGCTCCACTTAATGCATTTCAGTTTTTTCATTGTTTCCAGTGAAATTTTCTTTATACTATTTTACTAGGTTTATAAACTACATCTTCCATCGAACCGAGAGATATTTTTTCTTTGGTGAATATTATGTAAAGCATACTGTTTATTTGTTAAGTAATTATTGCCACTTTCTACTTTTTAATGCATTTCAGCTGGCACTGAATTGGTCAGTCTCTCTGCCCTGATACAACTGTCCTTGGGAAGATTAAAGAAAGTAGAAACATTTCTTCATAAGTCACTCTAGACACTGAGCTGTCCCCCTGTGACCTCTAGCTTCTCTTGGTCACACATGTGCATAGAGATGAATTTTGAGACAGAAATCCTCTTTTGTAGCAGAGTGCATCTGCCATTTTCATCATACACAGCAGCAACTCCACAGCAAGCAGCAAATTTGTCAGTGGGATCAAGTAGTGGATGGCACTAGTGGTTTCACATCCAGCTATTTTGAGTCAAGCAGCTGAGTGATTTTTTTACCTCTGAGTTGACATAATGCTATGATAAGAAAATAAATTTCTTTAGTATTTCTCTTGGTTTTTTCAGCCCCAAGTGGACCTCACATTCTAATTCTCTCCATTCTGGATTCCTAGATTCTGTAATATCCAATTTTTATAAACAGGTTTCCTCTTTCCCAGCTCAATGCCCAAGAATGCCCATTCAACTTCTTTGTTTTCTAATACTATTTGGTTACTAAGGACTAGCATAGAAACCAGTGAGTTTAAATGCAGTTCACTTAATAGACATTTAAAATACCAGTATTTCAGAGAATCCAAAGAACTCCAATCCAGAGACCAGACAGGTGCGGATCCAATAAAGGATCTCACAAACATGTTATGGGACTTCCATCAAACTCCAATGGCTTCTTTCATTTATCTAAAACCTGCCCATCTATGGCACCAGACTTAAGGCTTGCAACATCTGATCTTAAGGAACAAAAGCAAAATGCAGAAAAGCCTGAGAAAAGCAGTTTAAATGATAATAAGTGATAATGACATCAAGATATAGAATTAACCACCGTATCAAGCCAGAAATTGTAAATCTAAGTTGGAAAAGGACACAAACATGGTCTCATGCAGATAGCATGATAAAAAGGCAGGTCTTAATAGAGTCATTTTATAGATGCCTTTTTGGGAAAAAAAACCCAACACTAAAATGCCAATTTAATTTAATGACTTTTCTACTGTAGTTCTCTGCTTCCATTTCTCCAAGAGACATCATATCTTCACTCACTTATGCAACTAGAAATATTATTTGTTTTTTAAAAAAAAAATATTCAGAGGTAAACCTGATAAATACAGAGATAAATACAGCTTCTGTATTAGCATTAAAAATAGCCTAACTTGTATTTACACAAAGATTCATAAGCCTTTCTCATTTACACAGGAATAAGTGTGATTAGTATTCACTACTGCAAGACTTTAAATTGTGAGAATAGTAAATGGGTTGGCTAACTGGACCTTCTCTTTGTATGAAAGGAGAATGTAGTATTTGCATCCTCATCAGTTCTTAGCTAACAGAGCTGCAGATGATACCTGCTGGATGGCTGCCTTAATGAAATGAGTACCTGTTCTCTAGGCACTGAGTTCACTTTTTTTAATCAGAAGGGTCCCACTGTGAGTATAGAGTCACTATGAAACCTACAAATAGGAGAGGGAAAAAGACACAGATTGCTCAATTTTTTCTAAAATGTGAATTAAGATAGAAAATAAACAATATAATGTGTTCATTGAAAGTATTAGAAAATATTTACTGCTCTAAGCAAGGAAAGAGTCCTACCAATGAAAGAATAACAGAAAGAGTAAAGGACTGGTTTGAGAATAAACAAATTTTCACAGTGTTTTTTTTGCTTATATTTCATACTTACTGCTTCTGATATCTCTTTACACTACATTCAGAGGGCTGGGATGGAGACTCCTTACCTGAGGTCACATTGAGGCTTAAACTCTTTTCAAAACTGTTCTGGCTTTTGGCTAGAGAAAGCAATATGTCTAGCAACAGATGAAATGAGACTGTTTGGGAGAAGAAATTATTTTATTGATAACCTCTAATATGATAGCAATCCAAAATTAGCTATGTTTTAAATACTAGTTGTCTTATTCTTCAGTCATAAGCAACATTACAAAGTCTCTATTTCATGGAGTTGCACTAACTCCTACATGGGAACAGAGTAGATTTGGATTTGGGCTGCTTAAATTTGTGTCCTAGTTTTTTAGACAAGAGGAGAAAGTATGTAAAGGGTATTGAAAACAGTGATCGCTTTAAATATTAGCATCTTTTCCAGTATTCCATTCTTTCATGACCTCAGAGTAAAAGAGCTTCTTTAGAAACAGAAGGCAGTAGAAGGCAGTAAATTTAGAGCCAGCAAAGCTTTTTTTTTTATTATTATTCAAATCTGTGTAATTAACCTATAAAACTCCTTTCCATCAGACACAAGATCTGGGGGAGGGAAAAAAGTGAATAATTACTTGCATTTAAAAATGCTTCTGTCTGCAATAGTAAACATTTTTAAAAGGCAAGGAAAAAAGAGAGAAAACAGTATTTTAGGCATACTTAACCTGCTTGCAGAGGTTATAAGGCAGTTTTCTATGGCAGGGACTTGCCTGTTCCTTCCTTTGAAAGAGCTGGTACTGACCATTGCTGAGGGAATGGCTCTGGGTAGAACAGACTGCTGGTTTGGCTCAGATTAGGAACTTCTACATTGTGTCTCACACTTCTCACAATTTTCTTTGAAGGCTTTGGGGATACATATGTAAAATGTCTAGAAACTGGATTGTCTCTGCTTTTCACCTGAAGTGTGAATTTACAAAAGCCTTTCCATTGAATTCCTCAGAAATCTGTTTTAACTAACAACAGGGTGTGACTTAAGTTTTTAAGACTTATGTTCTTGAAACATAATTTGCAAGTTGAACTGTGCCAAAACGCAGTGCTATATCCAGTCTTTGAATTCCTTAAATTCTTTTTGTGATCTGATTGGAAATATCTCCATTTAGCTGCATGAAAAGTCCCTGACAAACTTCAAAGACTGGCTATTCATGACCTCCACAGAAATTCATGTAGAATCTCCCTGGTTCATACAGACAATAAGTCTTCCTCCTGGTCCTCCACAAGACCAAAGAAGAAAAATTTGAGGAATATTAGCAGGTCTGTCTCTAAAGACACTGAATATAAAATTGGGATGTTTAAAAGTGTGAGGAGATAAGACAAGATGAAGTCCTATATTTGAGTGCATGTTAAGTATTCATAGCATCATACAATGGTTTGGGTTGGAAGGGGCTTTTAAAAGTCATCTATTCCAGGTCCCCTGTAACGATCAGGGACATTTTCAACTAGGTCAGGTTGGTCAGAGCCCCATATATCCTGGCCTTGAATGTTTCCAGTGGTGGGACATCCAACACCTCTCTGGGTAAACTGTTCCAATGTTTCACCACCTTTATCAAAAGATCTTAATCCTAAAAGGGCAGGAAAAACACAAACCATTAGTAAGACAGGCAAAGAAGGTGCTGTGTATAATCTGAGTATAATTTCTCTACATGCCCAAAATCTGGGGATAGACGTCCCATGTGATGCTGATTTGTATTCAAAACTGAAAGTTCAGACACCCCATCCATATATGAAAATCTTTTTAGAGTGGAAGTTCATGCATAGGGTAGGAGGCTGAGCCCACTGCTAATAAAAATCAATAACAAAGAGAAAATAAACTTTTCTTATGAAACCTACTATCATAATGCTAATAATTGTATGCACATTTCATCCAGGAAGATGAATCTTAATCAAATAATAATGTGTATCCCCTTTGAAATGCCTCTTCATTTTGCTTTGAAGTGCCAGACTGCAACCAGAAGAGTCCTTCTGTATTTCTTACTTGCCTTGCTCCCATCTGCTACTATCAAAACTGACTTTCTTTCACTTTTTTCTCCTCCTCCTTTCCTTCTTACTCTCCTCAAATATATTTTTAAGATGAAGACCAAACATTTCTGCACTTGAAAGGGCAAAGGCATGTCAACTGCTTCAAGCTTCATGTAAATTGCGCTGCCTCATGAATAAGAAATTTGAAAAGTAGCAAGAAAGATAATGTCCCTTTTATTGGCTTCATTCATATTGAAATGTATGATCAGCCAGTCTTAATCTTTACCTCACTTTCACAGCTGCTCAGCTAACCTTAGAGTGTATTCCAGCCCTCTGTGAGAAAGCAAGGCCCCTCTGATTGGATTAAAGGAAAAAGAAATGTTACCCCTTTAGGCAGCCCAGGCTCTCAGAAGGAAGCTCAAGTAACAAAAGGCAAGAAATCTAACCCAGCAGAAGCATGGCAAGCTCCATCAGACTTCAGCTGGCTGCACCATCTACAATGAGGTCACTTTTGACACTCTGTAAGAGCTAACTTCTCAATTGTACTAAATCCTCTCTTTTCTCAACAGCAGGCATGAGGAGGTCTCCCCGTGCCTTCCTACTGAGACAAACCTGTCAGTAGCTCAGAAGGATAAGACAGAGCATTGAAGTTTCCCTTGTAAGGCCTCCTGTTAACAATTATCAGCTCCTAAAATCCTAAAGAAAAATATTGACTGCAGTTCACAATATGCATTTATCCAACAAGTTGTACAAAGAAACCTTTTCTCTTTTTCTAATGCCAGAGCCATGAAGCTAAGCCCAAGCTTTGGTGGCTTCCCCATCACATTTCTTTAGCTCCTTACATCAGAAGTTACTAATAATTACCTTATTTGGTTTTAAGAGCATGGCCATTCCGAGTCAAAGAATAAAAAGTTAGGAATTTGCCATTGTTGCTGATGAAGACATGCAAAGGGAAAAAGACTCTATGGTAACAAAATCCCATCAAAACCTATTTCTTTGTAAGTTTATAAGTTACAAAGTTTATACTTTTCCAAGTGTAAGCTGCCCTCTCTTAGCAGTAAAACACTGCAGAAGGAGTCTTTGGATAACCCACACTGTCTTAGAGGTCCCCTTGCCTCAAGCCTAGGGCTAGGGTTAGGGTTAGTCATTAGGGTTAAGGTTAAGCTTAGCCACTAGGGTTAAATAACCCACACTGTCTTAGAGGTCCCTCTGCCTCCAGTGAGATCAGGCTGGGGGGGGCAGTCATTAGGGTTAGGGTTAGGGTTGACCATTAGGGTTAGAGTTAGCGACTAGGTTTAGGCTTAGGGGTTAGTGTTAGGGTTACATTTAGCCACTAGGGTTAGATAATCCACACTGTCTTAGAGGTCCCCTTGCCTCCAGTCAGGTCAGAGCTGGGGTGGGCAGTCAAAGAGAGGAGAAATTATGGAGAAGTTATGGACAACCAGCTTTAAAGAGATATCAGAGAAGAAAGGGCTGTGGTAAGCCCCAACAGCAGTATTGATTCATATGGGTTTTTTGAGAGAAGTCTTTTAGCTAAACTTGTGAAAACATAATAAGAGCAAGTATAAACCAAAAGAGCAAAACCCAAACTGGGCTGAGCTGCAGATGCTTGCAGCAGCAAAGTATCTTTTTTGAAAATACCATTTTTCTAAATTAAAAGATAACGGAATAAAAAGTAGGATGTCTGAAGCATCACAAAACATGTAAATAGCAGTCATTTTAGAGAGAAGCCTCACCTCAGTACTTGACAGGACTCTCTGCACTGAGAGGTTGGTGAAATTCTGCATCCATTAAGGTGAGGCTTGGACCTATGCTGGCACGCAGCTTGCCTACAATATGGCAGATGGAACTTCAGTAATTAAGAAATGTTAAATCTCAGCTCCAGAATTAATGTTTGACTCAAACACCTACAAACACCTTGATACTGCAGGCCTATCATTGCAAACACAGATATGGCAGACAGAGATGCTGCTCTGAATAAATTGTATAGAGGCCAGTCCTCCAGACAGGCTCCAGGGGCTAACTCCCTTTTAACCAACCATGTATAAATCTATTCTTTGTTAGAGCAATCCTCAAGGAAGAAAGAGTCTATTCCATGTCACCTTGATTTCTGTTGTAGGTCAGGTCTAGGTAGTACCATGGTGACGTTGTCCTGTGAATCCCTATGTGTTTAGCACCCAAAGCAGGATCAGGGTGACATTGATATAGATTAGAGCTGTATCCCAGGTGCTTCATTATGTTGGCAGTTATTGCTTTGATACTCCAGAGTTTGCAAAAGTGGTTTAAAAACACCTTTCCCCTGCACTTTCTGATCTCAAGTCAAATGTTGGACTGACGGATCAAGTACCATAGTCTGCTTTTTACAGACTTGGCCTTATGAGAAACACTTTTTTCAGTACTACTGGAAAGAAGTGTAATGTTTCCTCCTCCAGACCTGCACCTCTTCACTGTAAGTATACAAAATAGCTAAATTCAGCAGCACAGCTTCCCAGAGGCTGCTGCTGCAGCAGCAGAAATGAAGATGCAGTTAGTGACATGTCAATCATCTCCCTGCTGCTCTTTTCACAAGAGACAAAGAGTCAGTGTTTATTTTCAAATATCATTTTTGCTAAGGTTCTAGAAAGATGGATGAACTGAAACTGACATTGATTTGGACCTAATGGCCCAAATCAATCACCATAAGTGGCCACTGCCTTACTTCAGGTGGAGGCATGAGCTGATGGTGTTTGGGCAACATGCAGGCTGACAGCCTCATATTTGCTGATGTGTTTACCTCAGCCATACACAAACGTTTACGAGATTGGCCTATTGATAGCTGGATTCTCAGTTTACATTTATTACAATAGTATATGTGTGAATAACCATGGAAAATATTTCAAGCCTAATAACTTATAATTGAATGTAAAACAAGAAGGATCATATATTCTGTACAGTGGAAGAAAAAAGGTTTGTAGTCAAGCATATGTAAATTTGTAGCCTTTGCTTTGTGCTAAGCTATAATATTGGCTTTCATGCAGAAAATGAATAATAGCTTTATTCATCCACTTTAGATTGCCCTAACATGCTGCAACTTGATTAAGGGCATGAATTCAGGGCATGAATCTTCCTGATATAGTGAGATTATTGAAATTATCCCGAAAGAGCATGTTTGCTGCTCTGCATGCAAAGATCTTCCATTGTCTCCTTAAGAATACATGAGACAGGTCAAGAGAAGCTTAATTAATATGGAATTAGCACAAGTCAGTTTTGGGGTTTTATATCGTCTTGCCCTTTGTGGCTTTAGGGCAGCTGGCAGTTCAAGGAGATCATGCTCGTGTAAGTGTATTGATCAAACATTATTAGTTAAAGCTTATTGGTGTGCTGTCTTTAGGGTAGCAGAACAGTAACTCCATATAGCACATAGTGCTATGCAGAAAAGACCAACAGGTTTCTGCATTTGGGCAAGTCTGATTTAGATCTAATAAGTAGCTGAGCTTTTCAGCAGAGAAAAGGCAAGAAAACAAGGGTTTGGATTAACTCTGTACCTATGTGAGGCATTTCTTGCCTTGTTTAACACTGCATTGCAATCAAACAGCTTCCCCTTCCAAATTACCATGTCTATGAAGGATCATTTAATATGGCTCAGTCATCTGCCAGGTTCCAGTACCTAGTTTGCAGAAATAATTGGGTTTCTTTAATGTCATTTGTTCTCAAATTTATTGGACAAGGACAAGCAAAAACAGGCTATTCATCTAATTGACTGAGCACTGCACTCTTTGAATATCATATTACCATTATGCCTAAGCTCTCAGGAGCCAAACTTAGCATTTGCCAAGAACTTATTTCTCATTATTTATCCATATTGCATGACAGCACAGGGATTCAGAAAAGATCATTCTGTCATCTTCACTATTCATTTCTCTTGATAGTTGTACCAAGTTCATAGTGAGGCAACTGAATTAATCCTTGGATATTTAATGATGCTGTGCCATGCAAAATTCTCATTGACTCAGTGGATCCCCTATGGAAGGTACTGCACAACAGAAGGAATCTTTTCTGGAATATGCTTTCTCAGCAGTCCTTCTCCATAGCAGTAAAAACACAGCACAGCAAAGCACCTTAGAGACAATGAATCCATGCTAATCAAGTCCCTGAACAACTACTGCAGTTTCTCAGTGCATATGGGACATTTCCACAAAATTTGTGATACATGCAAAGAGGATATTCTTATATGGCCCTGCATTTAGCTTGATGTTCTTTGGGACTAGCTTAGTTCTTATATTTGGGAATATGTTCATCGTACTTCTTTTATTTAGTTTTATGGAAAATATCTTATCTAGGTCATCAGCTCTTTTCAATAGGTTTGTTCCCATCACCAGAATCATAATGATTCATGGTTTATGAACAGAGTTATGGGTTTTTTGCGCAACCCTTAAGTCAGAAGGGAGTATTAACCCACAAAACCTCCAAAGTATTTTAGGCTTCCTGCCATGTGCCTGTTCAGTTGTGCCTGTGTCAATCCAAGTCTTGTGTCTCACCCAGATTTGGACTTCTTTTGAGAATTTGTGGGAAGAAGGAGAGAGGAGAATATGTCAGCTGAACCATTTATAATCTTTTTTTGGGAGGGGAGAGGAGGGAATAGTGTAAGTGTGACAGCTATCACATGTCTTTCACCATCTGAGAAAACAAACCTGGGCAGGTTAAAAAGCCCCCTTAATGCAGATGAACAGATACAAATACACATATGCAAGCACATGTACATGCTTCATCTTTTTGCTCTTACTCTCAATTCTGCTCTTCGCATCAGCGGAATTAACATTATGAGCAATAACTGAATTAATTTGACAGTAATCCCAAGCTTAACAATGAACTTCACATCTAAATCAGTCTCTGTTAGTATGTGAAATGCACATGCAGAAGTGGAGAACTGCCGCAAGCAAACCCCACCATCTTAAAATCAAAACCCCTCCACACTCCCATGGAATCATATAAGTTATTTCTTTAAATTCTTTTTGGCAGATCTTGTTTTGTAAACTGGAAATTTGATCACTGTACATTAAACCGGTTACCTCCATCTACTGTTATGCAAAGATGGTAAGAATCAGTATTTAGAATAAAATGAATCATTAAGCCTCATTGAAGAAGTGGGGCTAGGTGAAAATACTTGTCCAAGAATAATCTCTCTTTGATGCAAATTATATTAATTTTGTAAGCTTCAACTTCTAGACATTTCAGGCTGGGTTCTGCAAAGTTCTGTAGAGCTTTACTAACACCCACTTTGAAAAGCATTTGCTAAAACCCTCCTAGACTCCCTGCAAACTAATGTCAATCATTTTCAAATCAACAGCAAATATTTGCACATATTTTTATGGTTGTAATTTGTGTGTGGGATAGTTTGATTAGTTTCAGATCACAACCGTTCAGAAACATTTCTTGAGATTTTTTTCCTACTTTTCAAAGCAATTGACTTTATAATCAGGGCAAAACTGCTTGCACCAAAAAAAAAACTTTTAACAAAAGACCTGCAATACCTAGAGTGAAACAGAGTAAGTCTGAGCCTGAACATACTAAACTGATTGCTTTGGGTCATCATTGGGATACTGCTTTATATCATAAAATGTTCTGATTCATTTTCAGGAAACATGGCTTATTTTTATGTTAATGTTTTTCTTTTCTCCAAAGAGGTTCTATGAATTATCCCAAATAGATTAATGTGCTGACCTTTGATCCCTAGAAACCAGAGGCTGGATTACAGCTGTGCACGCCTTGAGAAGCTTAACTTTTACCTTTCAGTAAAGATGTGAGCTGCAAAGTTGAGAGAGGCCTGAAGTTGACATTCTAAGGAAATAGCAAAATTAGCACAAGATTTTTCCAGGACTATTTATACATCTTCTGAAACACAGAATATGACTGATAATTACCTTTGAAGAGTATTCACAGAAGAGGCAGATCCACCGCTGCAGGAAAATAAAATCCTGCACTCATTCTCTAGGCTTAGTGAAAGTAAAACTCTTACAGATTTTCTTATATGTATTCAGCTGAGCAGTACTTTTGAAGATGTTATTAGCAATTGCAAGTCATATTTACTCACAATACTCACACTAAATTGGTGCTTTTTCAACAAAATAGGTTATCCTGTCTATGTGAGACACCTTGACCTCATTGATAGTCAGCCATACATACATCAGTTAATAAGGACTTTACCTGGTCAATATCTGAAAAAGAAGATAAACAGCTAAAGAAGAGGATTGTAACTTAACTGTGACTCAGCTGCCATAGACATTACAGTTCCCCTTGCACTCACACAAGCTCTCCAAATCCTGGACACAAATGCAAAGGGAAAAGTGATTCCTTTTTCTCTGGAGCACAAAATATCATGTGAGTGAGCAGCCTACGGAAATTAAGAAAGAAGTAAGGTAAAAATTAACCATTTTAGTTTCAGAATGACAAATTACATTACTTCTCAGTAAACAGGATGAGGAAGGCAAGCAGGAAGAAGTGACAGGTCTGACAGTTATGTCTCTCAGGATTACAGTCCAGCATGTATGGCAAATGCTGGCACAGAAGGTTTTAGACAACACTTAAGATAAACCTTGACTTCTTATGAGCAAAAAACATGGACAATTTTTGCCACAAAACTAGGTAAGATTGGCAACTTCTCTTGGCAATTTTTTAGAAAACTTTCCATAGTACAGTACAGAATTGTGAGCTTCATTGAAACAAAAAACTCTAAACTACACAGGACTTTAATCACAAGAGCCAAATGAAATCTCAGCAGTCAAAGGCTGTTTGCATTCCTTACATCCCTGCACAATATGAGATGAATATTGTTAACTCTAGTGGTTTGGTAAATGAGTAATTTCCAATAAAATAAAAATTAGAATATACTATACTAAGTCTCTTCTCATGGCATTTTCAACTTGTCTGAAACCAGGAAGTGTCAAAAGTGTTACAAGAAAACCTGTTCATAACATACTTGATTTATAGGCTCCAAGAGGTTGTGCTGTGTTGAGATAATAATTTCATTTTCTGGAAGGTGATCAAAACAAAGCTTTCAAAAGTTCTGAGGTTCACCAAGTGCTGGAGGGTTGAGTGGTTGCCATTTCTGCCATATGCACTATATCAGAGTTATTCATCGGCTGTCTTTTTGATATATAGAGTTCATATGATACAGGGAGGTTTAGTCCACATTCATTCGTTTCATTTTACAGTACTAAATGTTCTTCAAGCATTAGAGGTAATTGCAAAGAAAAAAAATGACTTAAAAGTATCACTTAAAAGAACTTCTACTTATCAGTTTCGCTAAAAATCCAAACTCCATTATCAGAATCTGGTTCCCATCATATAATTGTACAACAATGGTAAATACTGGATTATTAAAGAAAACATTTCTATCAAATAAAACTTCCACAGTTTGTCACATTGTCTTTTGCTCACCAGGAACACAGGGTTGTGCATTAGTTGCCACAGTGTATGCTAACACTGGAAATGGAGAGCAATCCTACCTGCAGAAAAAGTATCTTAGAGCTGCCTTTCTATGAGATATTTATTCATGAATGACTCTGTATGATTGCAGTTAGAATTAAGCTATTTTTCTTCCAAGCCACAAAATATAATGCACAGAAGAGGTTTGACAGAGAGCTCATGTTCTGGGTGTTTTCATAAGCACTAGGAATCCATTTTTTTTTGAGTCTCATGGCTAAGGTGGAAACTCACTATCTCATTCTTTGCATTGTGGTTTTTTGGAGCCATTCTCTCACACAAAAGAAATATTTTACTTCATTTATATTTGAAAATATTAATAATTAATATCAGGCTTGCTTGCAGAACTGTAGTTGAATAGCAGGTATTGTATAGTTAACAGGTAGATCATGCTAACTAAAGAATAGTAATGACTCACATGAAGAACTAAACTAAGATTTGGAGGTGGATTTGAGTGTCTCACACCCAGGTCCATAGCCAGGTTGTGACTAATGTGTGCTTTCTAACTAAGGATTTCACTTTTTCCATAGTTTACCTGAAACAGTAATGAATTCTTCATGTGGCATATTCTTTCAGGCTTGTGTGCTTTATCAAAGAGATTTGATAGCTTGCTCTATCAGAAATGAGAAAAATCGTGCTGTGTAGGTAACCAGGGCTCAATGTTGTGCCTCTTGGTCAGAAGCTCTATGAAGCTATGTTGTTACACTACCATATTATTTGCTCACCAGAGATCTCAGACTAAGCAAACAACTGATTGCATTGCAAATGTCAGGTAGATGTGACGACAGTATCAAGAAAAGCTAAAAGACTACCTGGCAGTAGGACTGAATTAGGGTTTTCCTAAGTAAGCTGAGTGGTGCATTGGCTGTGTGTACAGTAGGCTTCTCAGAACAAACAGAGGCCCAGGAGCCCAGGACTTTAAGTTTGCTATCACTTCAGTGCAGCAGATTCACATTATAACTGGTGATTGAAGTGATGCTTCAACAAATCAAAATTAAGAAAAACATGGAGCTCTAGGCATCCCTAGATGTGATTTTGGACAGTGGCAGAGCTTTGGGGATTTGTTTAGAATGTAATTTATTTGCTTGCTTGCTTGCTTTTCGAGGGGTGAGTCTTATAAGGAATTGTTGGTTTTGTACTGTTCAGGCACCTCAAAGATATAAAACTTGAAACATTGTCTGTGGACTTCTTGTTGGAAAAACTTCTAGTTCTCACAAATCACTAGAACTCATACAGCCACCAACTCTCATCCTTCTTGGCACCACATAGGGAATAGAAAAGTACCGTGTTTGCCAGTCTCTTTCTTCTCAAACCAGTATCAAGGCTGTGAAAAGCAGTCGAGAGGAGTGTGGAGAGAGAGAAGTAGGAAAGGAGACCTTCAGTTCTTCAAGTCTGAAGACATGATGCTGCCTTTATGTGTCTGTGTGCATTAGAATTCAAATCCAAGTATTTCATATTTGTGCAGTCCTTCATTTGTTTTTTTGGATCAGTAAAATATTTAAAACATACAAACTCTTCCTTAAGCTTCTTTATTTTATGAATGAATTGTAAATAACCTCTGAAATGCATTCGGGTGATGGAAACCATTTGTTTGTTTGGAAAAGGTAATTTTCCCAAGCTCAGTAAGGAACAGACAGGCCTTTCTAGCAAATGCCTTACACTGCTGAGAGAAATTATGGTCTAGATAGCTGGAGTGACCTCTCGTGGGCTTCACAGGAACTAAGGCAATTCACCTCCCCACTTCCTTACCCTCTTTTTAGCAGATACAAGTCGATGCTGCTTCGAACTGAAATAAGGACCTCAAAGCATAGCTCTGTCAGAAGAGTGCAAGACAGGTAAATGATATACTATAGCTCACATTGTGCTCCAAACCTAATTGATAGCTTGAAAATATTGGTTTAGCCCTTGAGTACTGCTCATCTGTTCTCAGCAGCTCCAAGAAAGAAATGCTTTCCAGATATGGCAAGTCAGCTCACTACTAGCATATCTCATCTGTATTTTTTCATGTTGGCTAACAAAAGTATAGATGTTTAAAAAAGAGGTTAACATCTTCCTAAGCCAGTGGAAATGGGAGCAATCAACCCTTCATGAAAAATCCACCAGTAGTTGTGTGTGTAGCTGAAATATCTCTAACAGCTGCCTGCATTACCTTTCACTGCCATCTTGCTTTTGTTTCATATTCCTGTGCATCAGCTGCTTCTAGATTAACAGTGAGAAATTTCTATCATATGTTTACAGATGGGGAAGACCAGTGCATATTTTCATTGCAGGAGCTTCATCACTCAAAGGGTTATCTTGTTTTCTTTCTGGGGGAGCAGGAGGAGGCAGATTAGGACTATTGCTTAACATGATATAAAGATATAGCTCTAAGTAATAAAAATTGTTTTATTTTCAACCTGAATTAATTCTACTTGTTAAAACCCAAACTTTTTTGGGCCAGATGTCCCCCGTCACTTCAGGTTGTCATATGTCATGCATTGACCAGTGCATTAGATGCCTTAGAAGGGATTTATGACATGTATGATCCATTTCTTGAGAGGGACAACTGTTGCACTAGGATTCCTCTGTCCCTTCTTCATGTTGTACTTACATTTCTCTAATTTTAAAAAATAACCAAGATACATAGTTTTTGAACTGTTTTTTATTGTTAGATGTTGTGTCTCCATATATATATCTGTATTAAGTAGAAGAGTCTAAACCAAGCTACAAGTATACACCATCTATTTACTCCCCAACACTACATTCAGAGACCAAACTCAGATTTAAATTTCACACTTTGCACATGTATCTCTAATATCCATAGATTCCATGCATTGTTGAATAGAAAAATCCCCTGCCCAACCATAGTTTAAGAGCTGAACACTTGAAAACCAGACCATGATCTTAATCTGACACTTTAGACCTGTCTCTAGTACTGATAGCTCCACTTAGGTGATAGAGAAGATGAGTACCCCTATCCTTAACCTTACTAATAGTCTCTAGAGGCACAAATAATTGAATGGCTATTGCATTTGTTCTCCCTGTCATCAGTTCTTTCAGTCTTCCATATGAGTATCATGTACTGAAACATCATCAGTGCAATTGTCAGTTCTTTTAAACTTCTATTTCCCCTTATCTTTGCTATGATTTTAGTGCTGTCTGACTTTTCATGTATTTCTTCTTTTTTTTTCCATACAATTCTCCCTGTGTTTTTTGTAACGTCTTAGTTTTCTCTTAGAGATGAAGTTCAGCATCAGGATAGGGAAAATTGATGGATATGTTGTTCAATAATAAAAAGATCAGATCATTTAATTTCATTATTTATAGCTACAAGACATATCCAGCTATTTTCCAGACTTCAGTCACACAAGTATATACCAGAAAAGTTCGATTATCTTCTCTCATTTCCATCTCCTACAAAAAAAGTAAGGAAGTGTCCTACATTCTAATAGTAATACAGTGGCTTTTGAGGAATGAGTCCAGACATGTCAGATATCTTAGTGCAGAGAACAGGATGTGCTCTTCAGTACAACACAGACTGTCTGAACTTATTGCCAAAGCCCATCTGACTTTTTGTGTAAGAACTTAAGTTAGCAGAATATGTTATTTTAAGTGAGCAAGTTCTCTTAAAAAATTGTCATCTCTTCAGCCAAATCCATCTCTCAGGGTAAAAAATATCTGCCTGCAACTCTAAAAGCAAATGTTCCTTGACTTGCATCTTAATTCCTGTTAAACAGGGTGTACAACAGGGCAAACCCCTCTCATGGAGGTCTATGAAGTTTCAGCTAGTATAACTGAGGAGTTACAGCTGTTTTCTAGAGGTCTACATAGGGTCAAAAGGTAGGACTCTGATTTCCTCTTAGAAGGCATCAGACAAATATCTTTGTTAAGAATATCTTCAATTCAATGTTTGCAGTAGTTGTCAATAAAACCTGTTCCTAGGAAGGTAGCAATTTTAACCTGTAGTACTCTCCTACAATCTGATATCAACAGCAGGTGATTCAGGTGTTCTTTATTATTAGAGATTTGGAATAAAGATAGTAGTAACAATTAAGATTCAATATAGTCTCGCTATTAACATCCAGAGGTGAAAACACATGTATGTATGGATGCAGGAAATGTCTCTGTAGTTGGTTGTTGTGGTATTTTTCCATTATTATTCTTATAAGCATAAATATTTACAGTGTTTATTTACCTGGTGAAATAGTTTCATTTCCATGCTTATTTAAATGGACTATCTTGGCTGCATTTGTGGTGCCCATTTTTTACAGTGAATAGCAGCCCCCAAGACTTTGTTAACTCAAAGTGCAATTCAAATATTTAGCATATAGATGAGATAAGATATTTTAGGGTCATTGCTTTGCTAGTACAAGTCTCCCATTTCATGTTATAGCTCTGTTTTGACTTCCCTCCTGTTTCTTCCATTTTCTTCACCACTGGCAGAAAATGCACCAAGTTGAACATCATCACAGATGCCTGTTGCAGGTATTGGAAGTAATGAAAAGGAAAGAGAGAGAGAAATGAAACCCAAGTATCACAAGTGATGCATGATACAGTTTCTCACCATCCACTGAGCAATGGCCAGCCCATCCCCAAGCAGTGGTTGGCACATCCTGGCCAACCCCACCAGTTTGTATAATGAGCATGATGATCTATGGCATGGAATAGCCCTTTGGCTGGTTGAGGTCAGCTGTCCTGGCCATACTCCCTACAAGCTTCTCGTGCACCTCCTCACTGGCAGAGCATGGGAAGCTCAAAAGTCATTGACTTAGGCTAAGCACTGCTCAGCCACAACTAAAAGATCAGTGTGTTACCATCAACATTATTCTCAGACTAAATCCAAAACACAGCACTGCACCAGCTACTGAGAATAAAATTAACTCTCTCCCAGCTGAAACCAGGACAATTGTGCATAAGTAAAATAGTTTCAAATTCAGTATCTTTCCTTCAGGCAATGTCTTACTGACATTGCTGCTTAAGCCACACACAATTAGTAACTTTTGCAGGAATCACACCATGTACATACATGCAGGTAATTATTAATGTGAATTAAATGTTAGTGTTTAAAATAGCAGTATAACAATTTTAATTATTTCAAGACATACCTTTGTGTATATAGAAAGATTGAGAAGCAGTAGCCTAAGAATTTCCATTCTAAAGATCCTTTTCCATTTCTTGCATTGTGAAGTTTCCAAGGCTTAGTTCCTCCTTACTGCAGAAACTGCACTTTTAATTCTGAGTTAATGTATCTTATGTATTTCCTCAATAGTAGCAATGCCTAATGCTCAGAGTTGCATGAAGGGATCTAACAAACCTGAATTCTATCCCCACTTTTGGGCTTAATGAATGAATTTGCTGTCACCTTGCCTGTTTCCCCAGCTATGAAATATTGCTGTCCTAAGGTAAGCAATTCAAGATCTCCAGATTTAAAAAGTAAGCTAACAGAAAACTCCCAACTCAACACTGCTTTAGTTAAACAAAGAGTTAACACACACTTTTTGTGATCACAAAAAATGTCTGCAATTCATTTGTTGTTTGTTTTGTGTTGGGTTGTTTTAATAAATTTGGTATCTCAAAGTGTGAAAACTGATCATAAGACAGAAATTAGGTTCTGTTACCTCAGTTGGTGTTCTGGTGAAATCCATTGAAGGTTTTAAAGATTTTAAGTACTCTGAGCCCATGACACAAGTTTTAAATTTACAAAAAAATATATTTGAAATTTACTTCCCACTATTCTGTGTTATGAAGTATTAATGCTAAAATTTGAGTGCTTACAGAAGAAGCTCTAGACATCCTTGGAGAAAGTGGAAATATTCCCATCATATTTGATGGACTTCAAATCAACCTTTCTCTGAGCAACAGAAGGTGTGCTAGTGCTTTGTACTCAGACCTAACCAGTAGAAGTTTTAGTGGCCATTTCTATTCCTACCATACAGGTCAGCGTCCTCTTTTCAAGTTTTACATGTCTTTTTCAGTGTAAAAACCTAGTAAACTAATGACTCTACAGAAGAATGTAAGGTGAAAATTTAAGAAATGCAATCCATAAAGCCTTACCTCCATTCTCTAGCACATTTCTCCGCTCTCTCTATTTTCCTTTTTATTTTTATGGTTTTCATTAGGGCTCTGTCTTTGCAAGTCTGATGATGTGAAGTGAAAGGAGTGAGGTGACTAGCAAATAACATGAGATACTGGAGAATCTGGAGTTCAAACCCTAGCTGGCTGCAGTTTCTGGATACTCATCTAGAATCTCCTGTAGTTATCCATGGACTTCAAACTTGTATGGGCTACAGTAACTGACAGCATATTCAAGATCAGGGCTAGGTAGAGTTGTGTTCTGAAAGGCAAGACAGAAGGCTGCTGTGCAATGGGGTGGGTAGCTACTCCTCTGTCACATTAAGATGCTATACCTATAGGTGCCCATCACCTTTTGAAAGTGCATCTCTACCTCCTCTCTTCATCCTCATGGTAACTGGAAATGTGGCATGTCAAATTCCATTAGGCAGTCTTTGAACTTGAGGGCAGAACTTTCTTTCACTTTGTTTCTTCAAAGCCAGAAACATCTTTCATTTAAAATAAAGTCAGCTGTAGAAAATAAGCCATTCGGGAAACAGCCTTGCTCCCACTGGAATTAATGGGAATAATCCATCTACTAAAAAGTGTCTAGAAAAATTCACAGCTGCAAGAAAAAATGAGCAAGATCAAACTTTGTTGTCCTTTTTTTTCTCGCTGATTTTCATTTCCTTTCTTTTCCAAAGAAACAAAAAGCAGAAAGCAGCTGGATGGACAGATAGACACTTGCTTGAAGTCAAAGTTACTTAACTAGATTAAGTGGTAATCTTTTAAGTGTATTGCCAAACATACCACAATAAGATTTGAAATGGCTCTAGAGTGCAAAAAGCTGATGAGATGTGGTAACAGCACACCTCAAAATGTTTCTAAGTAAGCCTAAGAATTAAAAATGTTACTTTCATCTGACTGAATAGTGTGCAAAATCTCAAAAGGTTTAAGGCTTTCTTCTTAGTAAATGTTTCCTCTTTTCTTTCAACTGAAGACTTTTAATACTAGAAATTTTATCTTAATGTAGAAGTTACTGCTTCTTCAAAGCAAATAGAGGGAAAATATCTCTAATCTACATTAATTTAAATAAAATACTTCAGACTGCATCTTTCATTTCCAAAACAAAACATTTGCATTTAAAATACTGTATTTCTCTTAGCTTTGGATATTGATAGCTTCTTCTAGGCATGGAATTCAGTAAAAAGAGACATAGAGTCCTCCTAGAAATGCTGATACCACTTTTAAAGTATTGATAGCTTCTTCTAGGCATGGAACTCAGTAAAAAGAGACATAGAGTCTTCCTAGAAATGCTGATACCACTTTTAAAACACAGTTTCTCTCTTTTTGTGGACATTTCTGTTTTCTGCATGCCTTTATTGACATCCCAACAGGGATCAAAGTGTACACAGGCTCAAAATACCTGCCAATATGAATTAGAAAAATGGTATGAACCTCACTGACATTTGGATGGCAAAGCTGCTTCCAGTGCTTCAGCAGAATAATTTGAATTATAATTTCAGTCAACCAGCCTTGCTCAAGTATAAAGCAGTCAAATTCAGGGATAAGTCTACTCACCTTTTCTGCTGTGCCATCCATTATGTTCATAGTCTTATTTTCCACTCAGCTCCCTGATTCAGAGTCCACTCTGTTACTGGACCTTGAGGACAACTACTTTCTGTTTTGCCAAGAAGGCTCTAGGTGGCTGTAGTATATAGGCCGATAGACTGAAGGAAAAAATGAGCTATACTAACCTAGTATTACCTAGAATCATCCCTGATTTTATTCCTAAGGAAATGCTTTCAGAAATATACATTTTAGAAAAGGTTGAAGAAGAAAGTTTTTTTTGGAATTACCACGTTTTCATGCGTTATTCCATTCCATTCCATTTGCCTTGCATAAAACAGAAAAAAAATGTTTTCACCTCCTTTTACTTGCCTTTATAGTGAAGATATAATCCATTTTCCCCATATTTTAGTACACAAAACCACTACCTACAGACAGCACGACTGATTTCTTATATTGCTTGTTGGTTTACTTGGTGTTCTGAGGATGAGACATGAACTCCTGCAAGTAGTACAGCCATGGTTTCTGTTCCTGCACTATTTTTCACCTCTGTGTGGCAACCTCCAGCTCAGGCAAGCCAGCTGAGCTGCAGCACCTCAGCACAAATTCCAGCCCTGCAGCCAAAAGTCATTTTCCTTGACAGCCTGAGCTGAAACACCACACTGAGCTGAGCACTCCCCCTTCTACTGCCTGAGCTATGGAAATCTGGTACATTGCTGAGGCTGTTTACTTCTTAAACTCATACAAATTCAGCACTTTGTTCATTAATATCCTAAGTCTTGCAGTTACCTATTTGCACTGAACATGCCACTTCCTTTTTGCTTTCATTCTTACGTCTGTCCTCTTTACCACAGTGAATGACCTCGAAGTCTGAGCAGTCTAATGACAGTGATGTCCAGAGTGAACAAAGGAGAAAATCATCCCTTTTTGTACCTAAGTCAGTATCTGAATAATTCTGTTAATATTCCAGGAATGTTGTGTTTATTGCTGTTGTAAATCAGAAAAAAAATGGGAGATACACAGGTATTTTTATGCCATGCTACTCTCAAAAAAAAAAAAAAATAACCCAAAGAATCATCATTTTGAAAAAATGTCCACAAACTGCAGGCACAGAACACAGTCCCACTTTCTGTCTTTGGTGGGGTGTATTTGCCTTCAAAATCTTAAGTCAGTTCACTATTGCAAGGTACAGGCTATGTAAGCTTTTGAAATTCTGCCAGCAACCTACAGAGGACTTAATTTATTTAGTAAATTAGCAACAAAAAAACTAACATGTGACTTCTGACTGGGGTCAGAAACAACATATGAGAAACGGAATATAACCATTCATGTAGATATTGGTCTGATTTCACTACAATTTATGTAGCAGGAACATATCCCCAGTTAGCTGTAAATTTTATCTTTATAGCATTCAACTTGTTACATGACTTCTATCAAGAATTCTCACTTCACACTTTCCTCCATATAAAGGAAGCAGACAAATTTTCCCATTTTGTGTTACAAATGTGATCAGATTCTCTACATTTTGTCATACCAAGTCCAGTATGACACAGCCAAGTTTCTGCAGGAAATATCAGAATGAATACTGCATTTACTAGCTCAGCTTGCTGAAGTCTCTAGAATAATTCCGTATGGATTTCCAGGATCTAATGACAGTAGACATTGAAGCCTAGTGCTCAGAGCCCAGACCAAGCAAAAGGGCCTTTAGGGATCAAATAATTAGGAAACAGGATTTGGGGATGGTTTTATTCTGCGAGAGAAATTCACATTCCAGTCTCAGTGAAATGAGTGATAAAATTCCCATGGATTTTAATTTTGCTGTTATTTGTCCAGATTCCTAAAGTATGCTATTAATTTACATTTGCTGTTGATAAAGCCTAAGCCATTTTCATAACTTTCAGAAGCAGTCTTTCAGAATATAGACTGAAGCATACCTTCCAGTGTCTGTTGTCTGAATCAATAAAATCTTAACTTGGGAAAGGAGTTGTGTGCTGCCTGCATACCATTTGGAAGCCTTCATTTGGAAAGAACTGGCATGTTGTTCTGTCCTGAAAGCATTGTCAGGATAAAATAGCTGAAATATACCACTCATTTCACCAGGCCAAACCAGTGCCTCTTCTTATCTAGGAATGTGTTATGGTTATGTCTAATAAGCCAATTCAATAAGCACTGGATAAACTTAGTTTGTCAGTTTAATAGAGTTATGGCTCTTTGCATGTTTAAGTAATTGTAGATGTATGGAGATATAATTGAGAGGAAACCTCAGTTTCAGACAGGATGTGCAAAAAAGTATTTATATGTAAGTATGAACTTACAGTAAAATGCTGCAGTGAACATTCAGGAAAGATGCCTATTTACAGACATGTGAATAAAATATGACTGAAATGAAGAAAATCTTAAGGTAGTTTGAACTGGTCTGGGAGGCATTAATTTGAACAGATGCATTTCTTAAACTGGAAAGCATGATATGAACAGTTGTCTTTTATCAGATGGAGAAAAAGAGAATTAATTCAGCTCTAATTCACTCCTTTGTATTTGTTTCAATAGGGTCCTATCAAAATGTAACTTACATAATGTCCATCATTAGAAAAAGGGCAATATTTTACAGTTGCCTTGTTTTATTGATTTGAAAGGGATTCACAGATTCTGTCAATTGCAGCTTCCTGTAAGTTTGTGGCTTGGACACTATCAAGCACAGATGGACCACAATTCAATAGACTGAGCTTTGGGTTTTGCATTATGTGCAGAGGCCATACTCGTTGACCCTGAAGTCCCTCAATATTTATTTAGATATTGGCAAAATACAGCTTTGAGATCATATAACCATTCTTGCTACCCCAGAAAATGCACAATCTAGGCTGACTACGACATCACATTCCCTAGTCTCACTGCTGACTAATTCCACAATACAGTTTTGGTGAAGAATGCTCTCATTCTGAAATGGCTCTGGTTTTGGTTTCACATACATATGCTTGTCTAGAATTAACAGTACAGTGAATATGTTAATACTGGTATTTAACTGTTTTTTCTGAAGAATTTTGGTGAGAAAACGATATTTTAAATCCTCATTAAGTTGGTAAAACCCACAGAGCAGGTGTAAGGCCCAAGGCTAGTACCATCCAAAAAGAGAGAAAGGCAGTATAAGAATGAATTTTCTCATGCTGCCTGAGGTGCTCTGTGCCTCTTTCTGGACAATTAAACAATTTTCACAGTGTCTTTGTCAGAGTTATGGCTATCAAATTGGGTGTGTGGATTGTGTGTGGTGTGGTGTGTGAAAATTGAGTTGTGAAATGGGAGCAACCATAACTGGTCATGTGCAGGCCTGTTCAGTACTGGTAGTTGTCTATTTATTACAACTCGAGGCTTCTGTACAACATTAGTAATCATCAACTAATAAGGAAGCTTTAAAAACTGGCAGTCTATTTACAGATACTTTGAGAGAGGAAAGAAATGATCTGTCATATAAAAAATTTGCCATGGTTTTTTTTCAAAAGCTGTGTGATACTTCCTACATTTTGTACCTGACTTGTTTATATCCAGGTAGCATTAAGAGTTTTGTAATGAGTGACCAAGGTAATTTAGGAACCGTTCAGCTTTGCACTTTCAAACTTTTGTCCTGAAGCCAGAGGGTCGTGACTTGTATTTTAAAGCTAAGTTTCTCCCATGTTGAGATAGTGCTCTACAGAGAAACTTGAGAAAGCTGACAATATCATGTCGTCTTGATACCATTTCATACAATTACCTATTTCTAACTTGATAGTGGCATCGTCTAGGCATAAGGGATCCATGCTCTGGTGTCTAGGATAAGGCCTGCTAATGCTCACAGTTACTGCCATGAGAAAGCATTCTGAAGGCTGTACCAAACTCTGGTCACAGAATCTTATTACAGTCTGTTTCTACTGGAGATTACATGAGAAACCTAAAATTGAGCCCTGTTAAATTGAGATGTAATGGTCTGTCTGTTAATCCAGACAAATAGAAACATCTGCAGTTTTATCTTGTAGCTGGACCAAAAAAATATTTTGTGCTAAAAGGAAGTAAAACCTTTCACTTACCATGTCTGAGTTACTACTGGTGAGCAAAATGTTTGCGAGAACAGAAGGACTCCTCAGTGAATTGGAGAAAATATTTTTAAGCCCACTCTTCCCAAGCATTAAAGCAATAGGTTCAGTCTTCACAGCATAAAATCATTAATAACCACATTTCTTTCAGGTACTGAGACAACATTAGAGTTGTTGCAGTAGCTGTTTACCACCCTTACTGTTAATTAGTCTAATTAATGGTTAGCAGTTCGTGTTGGCCTTCAATAGCTTTCAAATGCCTCTTTAGACTGATGTCAGTTACAGACAAATCTTATAGCCTGGTATGTGGGTTGGCTGCTGGAGACCTGGGCTGAAACATAATGCTGTTGGGTTTGCCACCATGCTGGAACAGCCACTGTCGGTAAACAGCGCTCACATTTGCCACCCACTAATTCTAGGCTCTTCTGTCAGAAGTCAAGACACAATTTGCTGGCCATTGATACACCCAAATATCTTATTATCACTCCATTTCACCAGCTAGGTGGTCGATGGTGTGATTCCCCTCCGGGGAAATGTACCTGTTAAGGCAATATTTCTTTTGGCTCTGGTTGTAAGCGATAGGCAGGGGGATTAGCAATTCAGCTTTTAATTGTGCTTGTCTTTTTCTTTTGCAAATGGCAATCATTTCATAGCACCTCTTGTGACATGAAATTGAAAGTTGGATTAAAGCATATTTTTGAATCCTGACCAACCTTTCTGGTCAGAAAGGCACCTTGTTTAAGCCAGTGGGTGCACTTACCAGCCAGTGCAGGCTTTGGCAGCTGTGTAGTGTAGACAAATATTGAGTAATTTCAAAGCAATCCAAGCTTCACCTTCTAAAGAAGAACAGTAAGACCTGTTTTGTGTTTTTGTAGACAACACAAAGAATTATTTAGCATTGTTCATTTATTTATCAGCTTCAAATCTTTAAAGTTTTGACAGATTAATAACTTCCTTCAGGAGTTTTAAATAAACATGATGTATTAACAAACAGACAAAGAGCCTACATAAATTGTACAAATATATAAAGCAGGCTGCCTTGTCTAATGAAAACCTGATAAGAAAAATATCTTTGAAAAAAAAAGGTTGTGTCTCAATTTCCGAGAAAATAATTTATCTTTATATATCCACTGGAATAACAGATGAATGGAGTCAATCACAGTTTAAATAAACCCCAATTATGCTCTGCCTGATAATTCGATTTTATCGACACTGTATATATTTACTTATAGCTTCAATTATTTAATATTATAAATATGCTCTGTTTTGACAAACTAGGGTTTGGTTTGTCCTTTTTTAATTTCAGCATAACTTCTGTAGATAAATGTAATAAAGAGGAAATATTCCATGCAGAGGGGCTTGGAATTATAGCTTCTGCAAACCTTATTAGTACTGCAGCTTTGCTAGAGTCTCAGCATCAGAGGTTGTATATTTATATAAGTTTAATTGGTGTTTAAGAACAAGCTGGATTCATCCAGCCATACTCACTTACCACAATTCGTATGCAAAACTGGTGTAGGTTTTGAGCCAGATGTCTCAATTCTCCACAGCAAAGACTGTTGTTCAGATCAACAGTTTACTGTGGTGGTAGAGCTGATGATTTTCAACTCTGATTTTATAGAGGCAGAAACATGATTGAAAGACCCATTTCCACATACTTCCCCACTGACAAGGTAGCAGAGTGAGCAAAATGTCACCATTAAACTACAGCTGTAAGTCTTCCAAACTTGTTCTCTGCACGTGTAGGCTACAGCTAACAAGTGGCTTAGCATTTCTAAAGGGAAAATGAGCAGTGAAGTCCTGTTCATGCCTTCATACCTCTGAAATAAGCTCTCTGGATCCATGGTGCAGGAAGGGAAGCCACAGTGCTTCAAACCTCTGAAATAAGCTCTCTGGCTCCATGGTGCAGGAAGGGAAGCCACAGTTACTGTGGCAGCCTGGGTTGCCAGCAAGACTGGCCCAAGAGAACTCCTTGATGTGATTTTCAGGTAAACCCAGAGTCCAGCTCATCCTCTCTCCTGCTAGGGCAGTGCAGGAAGCTCAGTTCCAGCCACTCACCTTCAGCTCTCTCTCTCTCTGAGTTCAGGCCTTTGATGCATCTAGCTTGGGTTTTATTGACAGTGTTCTGTTTGCCCTGATCATATAATATAGAACAATGGCATAGACTTATAAACATCCTGTAAGGAAAAGTACTAAATTTTAAAATGTCTTAACAGGCTTCAAAGGTGTGATTCATAAGAGCAGAAACAGAAGGTGCAAACCAAAGAAACATATAATGGTCAACAAAGCCAATGCTAAGCCAAGTGCCAGTAAATATATGGACCAGCTTGTACAAGTACAAAGGTATGAATGTTTCAAGGGGATTTCAAGGGTCAGACAGCATAATGAAATGTCTCTACATCTTATTTGTCAGAACTGTTTATCACTTTAATTAAATAAATATTTCTGTATTTCATGAGGAGTAGGACTACAAGAAAAATAACAGGTAATACTTGTTAGTGGTAGGTGTTGCAATTTGGCCCCATCAAGACAGAATACTTTATTTAAAGATATACATCCCTGCACTGAACTGCTTTTGAAAATTAATGATAAGTTTTTTTTCTGTGAGTTTCATTTTTAAATAAAAGTTTCTTCTCTTCCATATCTAAGTCATGAATCACTGAAAAAAAACTTTGGTTCAGAGGAGACATTTTCTATTTTGAAAACTTTGGCATAGAGATATTGGAATGCTGTACCTTTAAAATAAGTTTTTCAGGTGAACAGTAAAACCCCGTGCAATTCATTTCATACTGAATTCAGTGTCCTGCTGTTTAAACAGTCAGGCTACATTTACATCAATATTATGGAAGGAATGTGAAAGAAGTGAGCATTTTATTCTTTAAAATTATTGCATTAAAACTCTGGAAGATGCAAAAATAGTACATGGGAGCCTTGGGGTAAGGACCTAAGTTGAGTGTAATTTGGTTACCAGCATTAATTTGAATAATCTTTAAGCCTAATAGCTATGGGTTTTTATTAGACTCAAACCAGCCTGATTCTATTTTCATTCAGTCTCTTTCACAGAGATGCTGTATTTCATTTAGAAAAAATAAATTGCAAATTATAGGCATTGAAGGATTTTTAATTACTTTAATCCTCCTTACAATGGAAAGCCTTCAACAATGATTTCTTCCTTTATTAAAAATGGATCTGTCATCATTCAACATGCTACTAAAACCATAGCATTTCTTTTGATTCATATGTTTAATTTTGGAGCTGACAGCATCATTTTCTTGGAGAAGTAGCTGAGGTATAGGAATATCAGGTTGTGTGACAGATTGGACCGAAGGTTCTGCAGGGAGCAGTGGGAGAAAACACAGGAATACACACCCTACACAAAAATTAACACGTCAACAAGGAGCTTAGAGGAATGAGAAATTTTAGAGACATGACAAAACACACTTACATCAAGGGGCTTTTTAGCTGTGTGCTTCCTTTTCAGTGTCTCTGTGGCTTATTTTGTCTGTTGCTGTTTCTATTAGATTTGTCACTTAAAGTTCTCTCCAAATGGAATTTCATGAAATCCCAGAAGGCAAGGAGATTGGTAAACCTGCTCTAACTGCTCTAACAATATCATGAAACAGAGTTTGAATTACCAATACACCCGGGAATTCTAATGCAATTATGAGTGTTTACTTACACCATGTGTTTCTCACTGAGCCTCGGCTGTATCAGGATAAACCAAAGGGAGCTAATGTTTTATAGATGGTAAGACTCTGTTTGTTTTCAGTAGGGCTAAGTCTCCCAAAGCACTCAGACACACTAATTAAAGTAAACTGCAGAGGCCCATAATAAAATATATGTGTTTGGAGACTGTGAGATGAACTCCACTGGCTTATTAAAAGTCAAAAGAAAAATATACATTATTTATGACTTCAAAGGGACACATTGTGAGCTCCGGTTTATTTAAAGGATTAACTAAGCATTGGTTATTGGTGACCATCTGAACAGCTTTCCTTTCACAGTTCATTAGTTATGTCATATATGTGGGAAGTCATAATTTGGGTTTAGATCAAATATTATTAATCAACTAAATTATAGAGGGTACACCAACAATATTAAATGTAATCTTTAGGAAAATAACACCTCACAAATCCACTTTTCTCCAGTTGCCCAATTACATTTCAATACATAAACAAAAATCCAACAGATGTGTGGCAAGTTTTATAGAGCTCCCTATCTCTGGAGGGATTTAAATATTTTTAAAAACCAAGTGGAAAGGAAGCGATTTGTAGACCATCAAGGGCTTTGGGACATACCAGAATTACAAATTCACCTAATGTGAGTACTGTTGTAATTTACCTAAATTGTTTAGTTTTTTTTAAAATTGCCTGGTGAATGGGAATGAGGGTTAAACTGGAGTTTCCAGTGAAAAGAGAAGTGGGAGACAGTATTTTCTTTCCCATCTTCGTCAGTAGCATATCCTGTGTATCTTTTTTTCTCATTTTTCTAGTAATTTTACTTACCCAGCTTCTACTTATGAATGAAAAGCTGTATGAAAAGTATTTGGCCAGGCAAAGGCAAGCAGGAGTACCCCAACGCACACACACACCCATACACCCACGAGCCTGGAAGTGATTTATTTTCATTATGTTCTTCTTTCTCTCTCTTTAATGATACATTTCATACAACTTGGGTTTTAAGGGAGGGAAAAGGAAAAGATTCAGGGTGAGAGCAATAAAGTTTAAATTGAAGATTTCAATAAATTTGCATGGGCAGTTACGTATGTAGAGTCTGCTGTTATTTTAATTAAATTGTCTCAAAAAAAGTAGTGAAATTTTATTTTTTTATGTAGCTGTTTAGATAAGAAACTCACTTAAACTAAGTATTTAATTCACAGGAGGTTTTTCAGGGCCATTTTTATTTTCACTGACATGACTTAAGAGAGCAAATGGAAATTGCAGTCCCTTTTATTTCAAATATTATAGGCTGAGGTAGGGTTTTTTAATTTTGCATTTTCATCTTTGGATCAACTAAACAAATATGCCAGCATTGGTACCACGTCATGCTTTTAGCTTTGTTCTTATAGTATAAGCATTGGGAAGAAAAAGAATGGTTGCAACATGCTCTACTGCCCAAATCAGCATCATTCTGCCATCCCACCAGTGAACACTGTGAAATCCTAAAACTGATGGAGACTTAACTATCATTCGTATTTTTTACTCAGTGAATCAGCAAGCAGTCTGTGTTTCTGCAAATAACATCTCCTGTAAATTAAGAATAAAATACTCTGCAGTGTAGGTCAGTCCTTTTGCCCAAGCTACCTACAGGCAGTGCAAGTCACTCAATTTAGAAATACTTCTGGAATAGCAAAGTTTTGCCAAAATTTGTATAAAGCTTACATCCTGCTGAGCAACGAGAATTCACAAATGCGAAATATGTATTTAAATATATTATGTATAATATATATTTGGATATTTAACTTGTATATGTAAATTTACATCTATAAAAATATCAAAGCTGTTCCACAGGCCACAGAACCCCATCATGTACCTGACCCATTTTGCAAATAAAGATGAGAGGAAGAATGCCTTACAATGCTAGGTCTCATCTTTTCTGTTTCTCTGGTCATTTTCCCTGTACCACCTTTCCCAACCAGCTGACGTAACTGAGGTTTCCTCAGGCATTTACCAATCTGGAAAGTGAAGGTATCATAACTCCAGATCCCACATGGGTGAGTTACCATTTTGTAAGACTCAACTGACATGTTTTGGGTGGAGGTATTCCTGGCACTTCAGTGCTCCTTCACAGATGATCCTCCCCAGGCTTGTAGGGAGACCTGGATTTCTTGCCAAATGTCTTTTCTTTCTGCATCATACGTAAACAAATGATCTCTCGGTTTTCTCCAGGGTTATATGAAGTCTTCAGATTTATGTGTCCTGTAACAGCAGGGTTTTGTTTTGAAAACTGAACTACATTTAGAAAAAAGGAGGAGAAAATCCTTTGACAAGTTTGAAGCTGAAATATGGTTAAAAATTATTTTTAAAAAGTTTTTTGCAGATGAGTGTTACTCTGTTTTATTAAACTCTTTGGGGGAAAATTATGGTTTAACATAAGCTGAGAATTTATCTCAGCCAATAAACCTAAAGCTTTGCCTCTCAAATAATTCTATCATTTATATTTTCTTCAGTATGAAGAAATTTTGGAGGCTGGACAAAGATACCTTTCAAAACATTATGCCAGTTCTTCATCTTCTGCTATGGATTAGTATACAATTAGAATTATTGTAGAATTATCTTCTCCCCTTCACAGAACTCTAAGTGATGGTGCAAAGGAAAAGACAAGCAGCCCTAGTAAATTTATAAAGTAATTCATTTACACACAAGCAACATCTCACAGGAGACTTAACTTTGTGGATCTCACTGTGAAAAACATTTCATTAAACTTCTAAAGTTCAGGAGTTCAGAGTAACCCTGTATATATTTTGAATTAAAACAATCAACTTCCTAAGATAAGTAGAATAAAGGAGATTTGATTCCATTATGCAATATTTTATCACCTAATAGTGCATAATTTATAAAGACACATTGTAAAATTATGAACAATTAATCTTGAAATGGTCATTGAACTTAGAAACAACAGTATGTTTCAGAAGGTGGCCTTCAATAGATTAATGAGTGCTCCTGCCCTTTTCTATCTCTGTAGCCTAATTTGTCTGAGGACAGGTTGTCTTTGAAGTCAGGTTTAATTTACTACCTATGAGTCCTTTAACGAATGTCTCCATAGTAGATATGCTTACACAGAAAATCTTACATGGAACAGGTTCACACCTTACAGATAGAAAGAATGCATTATATATACCCTTATCATGAAATTGATAACTACAGTGTTAGGAGGCTTGTGTTCTGACTTCTTTAATAGTATGCACAGGCAAAAGTTCAAGGTCAATAGCTAATACAAGATCCTTAAACTGTCATTAATTGATAATTAAATTGCAATAAAAGCAACCCAAGTAGGCAGATGTCCTCACACGTTTAACTTTTTGCTTCCCTTTTTGCACCAAGTAGTATGAGCATAGCAAATTTCAGTGGCAGTCAATTGTATCTGTTTGTTTCTAATGTTGAATTGCATATTTTCCTGCTAGTTTTTGCTTTATTTTTTATTATGGAGTATAGTAGATATGTAAAAGAAGTCTATTAAGAAATGGTTATTGAACAGAAAACTATGTTGACTAATGAGTTTAGTAACTGTTTTAAGAACATAATGTTGCTTTCTTTGGATAGATAATATAAATTACTCTTAGAACTGTTGAGTGGCTAAATGAATGCAGTGTTAACATTTTATATTTAAGCAACTGTAGAATGCTCAAACAGAAGAAATGGTGCTCTTGGGTCTGACATCTAAGTTGCTATGAATAGATGCTGTTCATTGAGTATGACAAGTGTTCAATGGCATAAAATCCTTTTTCTGCCATTGAAGACAAAGGAAAAAAATAGTTCTAATTTTCCTATTTTTACCTATTTTTATAGGTAAATTATTACTATGTTTTATTATATGTCTCAAATAAGAAATTCAGCTTCTCTTTCTAATTGAGGTACTCTAGGTGATAATTAGTAATGATGATTGCTGCTCATGTATGCTATATATATGTTCTGGTGGAACAACATCTGAGCTTAGATCAGAAAATTTGCCCTGATCACCAGAGCTGAAAAGGAAAAATTTATCTTGAGATACAACACTAAAATGAAGATTAAGAACTCTTTCCAAGCTGTTACTCACTTCAGAATATTTTATCTGGAAGCTTAATTACAGACCCCAGCAGGAGATGGATTGTAAAGCAGAAAACCTGACATCACAAAGACACATGGGCAAGCAGACAGCAGAAAAGAGTAAAGCTTATTTGCTTTCCAAATCCAGGAGTAGTTGGAAGTATGTAACTATACTCTCACAACAGAGTCAGCCCTCTGCTGAATGAGTAGCCGAAGCGACTTATCCAAACAGAATCTGGCAGAACAGCTCAGCCATGAGAACTAAAGATTAGCAGAGGTGAGCAACTTTGCCCCTTTCATCCCTGAGAGCTGGCTTGACATGAGAGCACAATTTAGGGAAAGTGAGATTTGGGCAAGATGTGTCATAGTGGAGCCTGGAGGACTGACTGCTGTATACCTTCTGGGTTGCCATTTCCCATTTCCAGAAATATGTTTACATACACAGTTCTCACATGTTTATTTGGAGAATGTTTCTTTCCCTCTTTGTTTTGTGCAACACCTTTCCCAAAGAGCTTTTGAGTGCTTGGAAATGAGAAAAGAAACAAATAGACTGCAAAGTTACTATTTTTATTTTTGAGGACCAGAATTAAAAGCATTTCTTTACTTCAGAGCCCAGCTAGCAGAGGTAAGCAATGCCATCTTGCCATTAAGCCTGGTTTGCTTCCAACGTGTACTTGTAGATCCTATTCCAATGAGAAACTTTGCTCAGGAAAAACCTGCACTTCTGTATTTGTAAAAATCCAAATTCAGGCTTTTTGCAGCTTCTAGAAAACACTGATATTTAAGAATAAGGCTTTTAAAAAGAGAAGCACAGACTTTAGAATACAAAAGAGTTCAGTCTAGGCAGAAGAGCCTGTTGTATGTGAAAAGCATCATCTTGTGTACCTTATGTGGTTTCTACCACAATTACTTAAAGGAATCATATTGAGGGACTCCTGGTCTCTGGTGCTGGATACTTCTGAGACAACCCAGCACTGCTTAGGGCATGAACAGTGCCCTGTCAGTCTGTCTCTCCTGTGCCTGTGTTTTACAAACCTTGGCATTGTTAAGTCCCACTAGATTCCCCATTGTGCACCCTGCTCACTGAAGAGTCTGCTTAGCCAGCAAAAGGCTGTCATGGAAGATGGTTTATTTTTACTTCTATATGAGATAATCCTATTTTTCTCCTAGATAATTTCTGATATTAAACAGTTGTTGAACTCTATGATGATTTTCACCTTGCAGATTCATTACATATTTTTCTAGTTACTCCCTCAGACTTTCCCATTATTAAGAATGTAAATGGGTTTACTTATCTCCAGTGGATTGATATTCCTACAAAATGGCTGAGAGAGGAATTGCTAATTTTGTTGAATTTGTTTTCTTCATAATTAATGATAAACCCCATCTTTCCTTAAATATTACAGAATTTTTTGGTCATTGTTGTCTGACGATTGTTACTTATAGGAAGTATGTTGTCAGCTAAAACCTAGACATTTTGGCATACTGCTTAAGCTTTGCTATTTCTGTGTTGTATCCATATACAGCTTCTCTAACAATAAGGTCAGTGGCAATGCCAAACAGGAGGAGAGAGAGATTGCATCCTGATTAATTCCTAATTTTGCATTCTGGGATCGTTGTGTTCCAATAGAACAGGGTGAATAATTCATTGCGAACAATTGACCACTATTTGCCTGGTTTTCTAAATGGTCCATGAGCTGATCGTGTTTTAACAAAACCATTTCTTTGAACACATTAGCTCCACACCACTTCTTAATTTTTCCTGTTCTCTAAATCAGAGATTCCCAGCACTACAGTTGCCATCCTCCTTCAGAAATAGTTTTATTTACTCCCTTTTCTTTCCAGATGCATGTGATATGTACACTTCCTCTTTCTGATTCACTGACAACAGTAACTAATTGAAAATTGCTCTCAAAAGAGTGAGACTAAATGGGCTATGATGGTGTGTCAAATGCCTTGCCAGGCCTAACAAGCCCACGTGTTTGAGTTGCCTTTTCCTAACACAGATGTTCCTATCCCGAGAAGAATTTTAAAAGATCCAGCACTACCAGTCTGTCACAGTTAGGTTCATTGTCCTGTCTTTCTGTGAGATGATTCTCTCAATTTTGAGTCATGTGCCTATTTTTCCCTCTGTACCACCACAATGAACACAGGATACAACATAGTACCTTGTTTTAAAGATCAGAAGGACACTAGACCACAGAAATATTGGCATCTGTTGTTCCTCATAGTTGACAACAGACATTTACTATCTATTGAAAAAGTCTCAGGTAATCTGAAAGTTCCTTTAGTATGTTTGACACTTGGCACACAGAAGAGATAGGATTTTGTCATTTCCTCACTGGTTAAATCATCAGAAATGTTAGAAATCTCTGTAAAATAACCTAGAGTTTGGAGGGAATCCTGTCACTATTAGGAGTACGTTTTTTTCTACATCAATTATAGAAATTAATTGTAGCACATATAAGCTGCAATAGAAATTTTACTCCTTTAATTAATATTCATTCCTATCAGTGTGAAACCATTCCAAAATTGCCTTATAGTGAAGAAATTTCTACAGATCTTTATCCTATCTCTATTTCTACCAGGAGCAGAAAATATATTAGCAGAAAAGCAATAGTTTGAGAGGAAAAGAACTTTGAACTAAAGATCCTGGGGATGAGAAATGAGGTTTTCTCCACTAGACAGAACTTTTCCCACTCAGTCTTATGCTTCTTCCCTTTCCTAAGAAAAATTCAGTGTTATGTTGCTATTTCTTGATTTAGGACACCTACATTTCATTTACTCTTGAAGTTATTAGGGTTGTTTCTAATGTTGAGTGGGTAACAACTGAAACACACAACCTGTTTTCTTTGAAAGTTTATCTCCATAAATTCATACCTTGCCAGTTAGCCCAGGTACTGTGTGGTTCAGATTAGGAGTAGGCAGTCTTGCCTTATGTGACCACGGAGTATAATACTTAATATGCAGAAAAACCAAGCACACACATATTTCTCTACATCCATCAAATATCTTGAGTGAGGCTACATCATTTGAGAGCATTGGGAAAAATTATTATATAAACAATGAGCTTACAAAGAGCTGGTTTTCAACCTAGAAAATAGGAGTTCACAGATATCATGGCAAGCTTACCACTAGTTTGCCCACAAGTATATGGATAGGTAGTAGTTTAAGATTCGTTGCAAGGAAGGAGACAAGGTTGAGTTTTGGCTTTATTCAGCAGTTTTTTCTGGCAGCCATTCATTGCATGCATGTGCCATTAGAAGGACCATGGATTCCCACATATGTTTTGTCACACTTACATACCTCTCATGTAACTGCTTGTTTGCAAACTTTTGCTTTGAACTTGTAGATCAAGTAAGAAAACACTTCTGCAAATTTGACCTAGAATCAAAAGACTTATGTGTACATTTCTCCTATCTCATTCAAAACTGGAGAAGTTCACAAACACAATCTCATTCCACCTGAAGTCCACCTGCAGTTTCACATCAACTGTGAACTCAAGCAAAACTTTATCCCAGGGCACCCTCTTGCATCACAAGCATTCAATCCTTGTAACTTGAGTCCTCTCTAAATAAATCTTCCAGTAAAGCCATTTTGCTTTCTTTTCAGAGTTTGTAGCAAGTGCTTCACACATTTCTAGTATAAACAACCTTAGCCCAGGAATGAAGCATACTAGATTTTTATTTTCAGAGGTGCAGTAAGTCTATTCCACTGTCAACAACAACTGTTGTTTCAGAATAGCAAATGCCCAAAGTACTAAAAATCATGTAGCACCCCTGTGGCTTTCTTGTAGTGTGTAGTTCTTGAAGTGTGTCATAAAAAGGAGTAGCTCATACTACCTCCATAAAGGTGGAGAAGCAGAAGATGGTAAAGTGATTTCATCAGCTTCCCTGGAGAGCAGAAGACAGGGAGTGCCTTGTCAAACTTGCCTTTCTGTGCTGCCTAGCTTCACGTCCAGCAAGTTGGTTCACATTTCCTGATACACAGATAGTCAGAAACAACATTCAGGTATAAAAAGTGAAACAACTGTGATTTCTGTTCAGGGACAAGCTTCTTTTTCCTCTTAAAATTTTCCACAAAATAGTCTGATATTTAAAATGTCATCTAGTGTCTCTGGAAATGTGGAAAATGAGCAAATGGGCTTATTTTCTCTTCTCCCACTGCTAAACACAGTTTCCCCAACCATATATTAGGCTATTTCTGAGGTAATACATATAATTCAGTGACAAATCCACTTCAGCCTTCATAATGCCCTTCGTTTTTACTTCAAAACAGTCACTGACTCTCATGGATTTGTACTATTTAACACCCAGATAAACGTAAGCTGTCCTTTCTAATAACGATGGATTACATTTTCTCGTTACATGCTCTGATTCAATTGGATTTTTCTCTGTGAGCACATCTATTCCAGAGAAAACAGTAATGCCAGTGTGAGAATAGTTGTAGTTATTAGAAAGGTAAACAAGATGAAACAAAAACTAACATAAACAGAAATTAAATTACTACTTTAAAGGCCCCCTTTTTCCTTGCTTTTGCAGAAGCATCTCTACATTTTTCTTTTCTTTACAAGCATATTATTAGAAACAATAGAAGAAGACTATTTGATGAGACCTTTTCTACTAGACTGGGACACTGCCAAAACTCTCCCACAGAGGTGATTGGCAGTGCAGAGAGCTTCCATGCCCTTCAGAATAGGGCTGATCCGTGCTAGTACCCCAAGGGGGATGAAGTTGTGATGAGATAATATCCCAAACTCCTCTCTGAAGAAGGCAAGCTAACTCTCATTAAGGGGATACTGCACACAGGAAGCTCCAGTGGCTTTCTGGCCCTCACAGAAGCTCAGTCCATAAAGCAAAATTTGATGAGTGGTCTGCTCTCCACCTAGCTGCATCTAGCTTTGAACACCCTGCAGTGCTCAGGACTGATGCATCAAAGCATTGAATATACAGTAATTCTAAAGTATTTGAGTATATCTCTCTCCACTTAGGAAAGGTATTGACCATACAGCCAAGTCCTACTGAAGTAAACAGCAGTTAAGTGTGTGCCAAATCAGTGAGTTGCTGAAATGCTTTGACTGAACTGGGGTTTAGACAGTTGTTGTTTCTTCATATGGGAAAAAAAGGTCGACCCATTAAAATGTGTACTTTAAATGGCTTCTCCACTGAAATTCATCCAAGAAGATTTACACACTCAAATATATTTTGAGATGTTCCTTTGGGCAGAATACCATGCAGTCTGCACACCTGTCCTGCTGGACAGATGATCTCCAGGGGAGAAGAGCTAATAAAGGTCTGGGTATTTGTTTAGCCACCCTGTCTCAGACATATGGAATTATATAACCTTGTTTTTGTAGGATTACTTTGCTAAAATAATATGAATATCACGTTTTTTCCTTTAAAACATATTACAATATAATGTTGCCCTGAGAGAGAAAAGGAGAAGATGTGCAGCTCCTCCTGTTTCATTTCCTGCTTTCACGGATTGTTGTGTTACTAAAATATTTTTATTACAGAAGAACTTGAAGCAATATACATTGTTTGTCAGAGGATTATTTATAGTCCGTTTAAGCTGAATTTCTGTAATGAAATCCATTTACAGACATTCCACAGCGCCCTATGGTTACTTGCTTATGCAAATGAAATGTGACCCTTGAAATAAGCCTCTTGCCCTTGCTATCACCCTCCTTGGCTTCAAAGGTCTACAGACAATTGCTTCTTAAGTGAATGGGGTTTTTTTATTTGGTTTTGAGTGGGAAAAGAAGAAAATGAAAAAAGAAAAACCTTTCCATTGCATGGTATTCTTGCAGAAATTCATAGTGACTGACTGGTTGTACATTTATGTGAGATAATGCTCATTTATTTTAGATGTTAGTAGGAATCCTTTCCTTATAAACATGCTTCTTAGATTATGCTCTTTTAAAAGTGAGATTTTTGCATAAAAATGTTACAAATGTCCAAGTGATTTAAGTGTGTGGATTTAGCTTTATTTCCTCTTCAGTTGTGCTTTGGATTCCAAATTCAGATACCTAGTTTTAAAAGTCTTACTTCTGGGCTCACAGATGTGCAGTTTCAGCCTGACGTACCTGCAAAGCTAATTCCACAATGGTCCATGAAACATCAAGGTGTAAAATTCTGTTCTGGAAAAATGGTCTTATTGTGTGGCCATGCTTGCTGTATTCTACATGCTTATAAATGAATGAGTGAACAAATATTTAAGATATAGAAAAGAGGTGAAGATCCAACTATTCCAGGAGGCAGAGGACAACTTTTAACAAAATTAGTTATTCTACATCTTGCATTACTATCATATTCTGTCAGTAAAATCATGAAAATAGACCCTACCACAATAATAAGGGCTACATTTACAATTGATTGCAGGTCCCAAGTCACCTCTCAACTTGTATTTCAGATGTTTCTGCAATCACTGGCATCATGTTAAAATTCAGCATGCAACATCATGGCACTGAGAATACTAATTTTATTATACCTTTTGGAAACATTCATAATAGTTCATGACCTGTTAAATTAAACAAAATGGTCATAAAAATAATGACACATTCTGACTGCAGGAAGTTCTGGATGGACAGAAAGAAAATGTACCTTGAGATAGTTAGTTATGCTTCTTCCAAAAAAGAAAATTTCAACAAAATCCAGTGGCAAAACCATTTCTTTCTCATTTTGTTGTATGACATCTGTAAATAAAAGAGACTGACTTCAAATGAACCAGCCTGTCCATAATGATGGTGTCTCAACTATAGTGCCTGTCAGGAGCACAGTAGACTTCCATATCTATCTAGTTTCTTTTTCAGTTTCATGGTCAGTGGAAGTTGACTACCTGGAGTTATAGTCCACTTAGGGCAATTGTAAATATCTCATTTACTTAAACATTATCAGAACAACAGTGCATGAGAGTATAGACAGCTTTTGCTGGATCTTGATATTTTTAGCTGACTCCAGATGGTTTTTATTACAAAATATTTGTATCTTAAGGCCATGTTGAAGATAAGTAGATAGCCGTGGCCCCACGTTATCCTGGGGCCTTTTGCAGTAAGTGGTGCTCCAAAAAGATGTGAGGCAACTGCTGAGTTTAGCTGAATAAAGGACTGCAGCCCTGCATATATTTTCTGACCTGTGCAAGAACATGTGGGAGAGGTTCTATAACTCCATAGACTAAGTGCTTCTCATCTCTTCCTGGGCACCCTCCAGTCAGCACAAGATCAATGCCATTCACCTGGGAAGGCAACAGAGAAAGTGGTGGGTGACTACCAAAATAGCATGGGTTTTCACCTCAAGACAGGTACTCAACTGCCCTTTTCAAAAGAGCCAAGAGGTGCAGAGAACAGGCCAGAAAGAGTGGATAAGTGAGTACCAGGAGTAGGAACCAGCAGAAGGAGTACTGGGCCTGGCTAAGCAGTGACAGAAAGAGTGGATTTGGGAGCAAATAGGAGTCTAAAAGAGTGTGAGTCACTGAGTCACTAGAGAGACCATGAATATAAATGACTGAGATTAGTATGGGAATCAGAGAACAAGGGTATTCAGGTGTTTTTGTCCAAGACCATTTAGCTGGAAGGTGTGTGCTAGCTCAAATTTTTCAAAGTCAGCACTTGGCAACTGATTTCTGAGGAACTAGCCTGGAGAAGAGACAACTGAAAGAGAATCTTATCAATTAATAAAAATACCTTAAGGGTAGCTGCCAAAATGGGGCCAGAATCTTTTCAGTGGTGCCCAGTGACAGGACAAGGGTCAACAGGCACAAACTAAAGCACATGAAGTTCCATCCAAATATGAAGAAAAACTTATTTGCTTTGGGGGTGACAAAGCACTGAAACAGGTTGCCCAGAGAGGCTGTGGAGTCTTCTTCTTTGGAGAAGGTGAACCTGATTTAGCAAAGGGCTTGGACTAGGTGATCTCCAGAGGTCCTTTCCAATCCCAACCATTCTGTGATCAAGAAAACATATGATTTCTCTTGGCATTGCAGGGAGCATCATATGTCTGAAGCAGTCCATATAAAATTACTTCATTATTCAAATTCAGACCAAATTCAACTATTTCAGTAGACCTTGAGGAAATGAGACAGTGATTACCAAAAAGTGAAGAAAAGATGAAACTGAGGTAAGGACTTAAGACTGGGAAAGAACAGAACAAGAGAGGCTAAAGCAGAAAGGACCCACAAGACGAAATGTAGCAAAATTGTATGTATAGACAATGGTTTGTACACAAGAACATTGTCCATAGACCAGAATACAGCCCCAGATTTCCAATATTTCACTGGTCTTCTGTATTGTGTAAGTGTCAGCAAAATGTGCCTCCCAACCCACTCTAATGTTTGTTGCCCTGGTCTAGAATTGGGTCTGGACAGAGGATCTAAAGTTTCATTTCTTTGACAAGCCACAGAAGCATTGACAGAAAAGGCAACAAGACAGCTAGAGAGGAGGGAAAGGAAGGTCCATTGAAAATATGAAATGACCTCAGAGAAGGAACGAGGAGGGAAAAGTGTCTTAGAATGAACCTCTGGTTCTTTTATTTTAGGAATTAGAAAATTATTACAGGGACTTATTATAGTTATTATAAGGAAATGCTTCCTTGAACAACTGACCTTTATTTTTGCATCTTCCACAGAATCCTCTTGAGTAAAGGGAAATCTATTTCAAAACCATGTATTTCTACTTTTTCATTCACTTTCTAAAATCCAACAAACTTGAGGTCTAATTTGTAAAAATAGTGAGCATGCACAAGTGCATCTGAATTCCAAGCTAGGCGTGACTATAAAAGAGGGAAAACAATTGTAGTACACTGTGAAATCAAGAGTCAGTGTCTCAAAGTCTGGATGATGGGATAAGCACATGAATGAATACTGTTACCCCACATTCACCTCCCTTTGCTCTGACAGGTCAATATTTGTGATACAGCTGGATAGTGTATGGGTAGGACTATGAGGAAATGAATCATTCAGAATACATATCAGATCAAGAATAACATTCAGTAAATAATGCCTAGAGCTATTCACTCAGCAGTGATACTAAGAAGTAGCATTGCTGTAAAGTGGGTATCATCTATCCTACGGCCCCTGGAACACACAGGGTAAGTAAATACCATGTACCATATTGTATGGCTATGGGAGAGCTGAAGTAAAGTTGTACAGATTTTCAACAGCTATGGAAATTTCTGTGTCAAGACAGAGCCTCAACTTCCTTGGCATATAAAATTTGTGTAAATACTTCCTGGTGAGTGGGTTGGCATACGAGGCTTTTAAAGTCCTGCAGAGTCAGAAAGCATGAAGACACAGATCCTGATGAGCTTGATTGACTTCTCCCTGTGACTTCTATAGAGGTCAGAGTTGTGGGTATCTATGTCAATAAAAGCATGATCTCCTACTGTTTATGGACAGATCTCGCTGGAATTATCATTTTCGTATGATGCCAGTGTTAGGCATTGTTTTCTTCCATTAACTCTAAACACCTCATTGATTATGAAATGCTTAATTGCTTGCTGAAATATGTCTCTTCACCTGACTCTGTTTCACCTAGGATTATTTGCTTGCAATGAAGTGTATCAATAGGATTTCCCAGAGTACAAGTGTTCACTTCGTTTTTAGGAATGGTACAGATGAGTGTTCATTCTCCTGGATGCTCATCAGTCTGAAGTGACAAGTTGAGATGCAAGCTTTTAATTCACATAAATATCCTGGAGTTCTCACTTGAGTTAGCTAGCTGGCTAGATGCAATAAAAATTAAGAGCACAAATGCTGCACATACTTCAGCTGGCAGCCACCTGCTTTACCACAGAGAAACAGGCTAATCCTTTTGTCTGATGAAAGTTCTCCACCACTTTCCCACAGTTCCTTTTGTGCTCCATGGAAGCCAACAAGTTCTCCTGCAATCCTCTATCCAAAAAAAAAAAAAAAAGCCTCATTATACCACTGAAAAAAGCTGGAGTCTACCCAAAAAAAGCTATAGCTCCCCACCAGGCTTGCTCTGTCCCAGTGGAAGGGAGTACTTACACACAGCTTTATGCAGCCATCACCACACTGGTGAACCTGCTGCCCAATATCTAGAGCTAATCACCAAAGTTAACCTTGCAATGAAGACTAAATCAGGAATTTTTCCCATCCATCTTATTCAGGGTTAGCTATTTATAATCAAATGCCTATCAAGTATAAAAAAAAGGGCTTAAACCAGCCTTTTTGGTATCTGGGTTTTGCCCTTACCAAATGCTATAAAATCTGTCAGTGAATGACATGCCAGAGAGATATGAAATTCCATTTTTAATATGTAGACTGGGAAGAGGAGAAGGAAAGAATAAAGTTCACAATGACAGAGCTCTGAAAGACTCTTAGAATTAGTTCTTATTTTCAGCACTCATTTGTTTTAAACATTAACCAGAGATACAGAGTGTAAAACCAGCTGTGCTTATTTCTGTTCTGCAAAGTTTGGTTAGATTTGAATTCTTTGTATTGAAACCTACTCATCTTTCAAACATATGTTATTCCTTTCTTTTTTTTCAAAGTCTGTGGTCTCACCCTAGCAAAATACCACTTGTGTGGATCAGTGAGGTTTGTCGCCTGAGTAAGGACTACCATGTCTTTGTTACAGAAAGCCCAGCTGAGCTATTTATGCAAGGAAGGACTATTTACAAGTAATTTTCAGGTTGCAGCTGCACTGTTAAAAGTATTGCATAGTCTATAAAAATAGTGGGCATGCCTTGTAACCTTAAAGTCCTGGTATGTTCGCATGGAAACTCCACTAACATCCTTACATTGTTTCTTATGACCTCACAGAGGAGCAATGTATTTTCAGGAAGTCTATTCCCAGAGCTTGCCAGAGTCTGACATTTTAATCATGAAAAGCAATTCATCTTATTTTCAATATTAACTTAAGGATGACTTAAATGGCAAAAATATACCTAATAGTGCTTAATTACATGACTTGAACAAATGGAGGATGACTTAAATGGCAAAAATGTACCTAATGGTGCTTAATTACATGACTTGAACAAATGAAAAAATATATATTTGATAAAATGTAACTAAACTGTGAAAATCATTGTAACGTAAGAATTATTCCGTTATCTTTGAAGTTATTTGGAGATTTAAGATTGACCTCTTGGGAAGGCAAGATTTTTCAGTGAAATACAGGTTAGATGCTTAGTATCCCCCCTTTTTAAAAGTTTTATTCCCATTCCAAGTTCTATTTTACCATAGAGAATATTAGATGTATTAACTACAATTATATGAAACTATGAACTTATATTTCCATTTTATAATTCCAAGGCAATCCAACTAATTTTTAAATCTCTTGCTTCCCTATTTTGATGAAGTTTTGGGTCATATTCTTTAAAAATCATGTATTTCCCCCCTATTTTGATGAAGTTTTGCATCATATTCTTTAAAAATCATGTATTTCCAGTGCTCTTCATGTGATCCTTTCATATTCTCCTGAGTGGAAATTACAGCTAGAACATTAAACAACAATACATGTGTAATGTATAAATCATTATTCTAACATATTCCAAAAGTACCTTTTATTGAGAAAAAAAAGTCACTTGGCTTCCACATACAGTCTTACTAAAAGCTAGTGAAATGATATATGCAATGGGGTTTGCAAAATGATCTGTGCAGTGTGCTGACTACACTAGTGAGGTAAAGCTGATAACTAGTAAAAAGAAATTTAAAACCTTTGACTATTTATTTGTTTACTAATAAGATTAAAGAAAAAAGTAAGCCAATTTTACATGTACACCAGGAAAGAAGTTCTCAGTTACTGTGTTGGCTTCCAGCACAGAGAGGTATGTTTTGCTATATGGGCAGTCAAAGGTATTACCAGATTTGGGGCAAGGCTCTTCCTGGCTGCAAAATATCAACAGTGCCTTGTTTATAAAAGAACTACATCAGTTTATGTTGTATCATCATCTGATGTGCATGCAGATCTCACAGACTCCACTTCAACAGTTACACCTCCCAAGAAGTTCTGTTCCTGGTCTGAGAAATACTATACTGTTAAGAGAGGGTTTTGAGTAGATAATACTCTTAATTAATCATTTAGGATGATTGATTATGCACTATATTTATTTAAAAGGATATTATTTGCCTGCTGGATATCATAAGATTTGGTACATATTTTCTACTATTGTAAGACATTTAATTCACTGTTGTTTTTCCTTTTATTTGAAGCTATCTATGATATGAAATTATTTTTCTGGGTTATAATAATGCTATTTACTACTAATATATGGTGTTAGTGAGAGACGAGAGAGAGGGCAAAGGAGAGATGAGAGAAAATACCAGCACAGAATTTGGCTATGTATAAAACCCTGAGAAGTTAAACACATCTCTAAATTGAGGACAGAGGGTTCTTCAGGTGCTGAGCTACTTCTGTTATACTCAAATTTGTCTTGCTCCACTCTATGTCTGCAATATGAGAAGCTGCACAAAAGAGGCAGTGCTGAAAGCCCTTCCTCTTTGTTGAGCTAGGTGAGTGGATGTACTGATTTTCTCCTTGACAACCCAACTGCATTGCCTCAGTTTCTCTCAGGGCTCCTTTCCCAAAGACAGTGCCATGGTCACACCCTAACATCTCCTTTATCACCAACCCTGGCATGGGAACAGCCCTTCACTGTACTCTCACAGCCATCAGATAACCACAGCTGTGCCCTGGATTTGTGCACCCGCCTCGAATGAAGAAAACACTCCTCCTGCTCTGGAGTAGCTAACTGATCAAACTCTTGGCCCTTTCAGGCATTGCAAAATCTCTATAACTGGATGGAGCAAAGGCTGCCTGGCACACACCCAGTCCTGCACTAATACTGAAGCAGATTTTAATTCTGAGCTGTATAGCTTCATCTCTAGAACAGGTCATCTTCAAAGAGAATAGTATTAACAGCAAAACACATAGTAGAAAAGGGATGCAGGTACCTCTGTAATGAGTGAAATATTTCAGCAAGAAATTCTTTACTGTGCAGGTGATGAAGCACTGGCACAGGTTGCTCAGAGAAGTTGTGGATGCCACATACCTGCAAGTGTTCAAGGCAAGGTTGGATTGGGATTTGAGCAACCTGATCTAGTGGAAAGTGTCCCTGCCCACGGCAGGGAGATTGGAACTAGATGAACTTTTAAGGTCTGTTCCAACTCAAACCATCCTACAATTCTATTTTTCTTAATATTTGTGCTTACATGTCTTTATATTTTCCAATTACTATTACCAGTAGTAATGAATGACTTACAGACGGTTCCTTGGATAAAACTATATAATAATACACTTATTTAAATATAATTTTCAAATTACTGGGTAGATATATGTGAAATTATTTTTGTTAAGCACTAATTTTGTAGAGATCCCTTTCCAAAGGTCTAGTAAGGGTTACTTTTCAGTCACTTGTCATCAGCTTGATCCTTAACTTATGAGTTTTATCCCAATAGAGTGTGAATAAAAAGCTAGCCAGCACTGTGTAGCTAGTAATCAAGGAGACCTTGTGCATCATAATTGTCCTAGCTGAAATTCAATTTTTTTTTTGCATTTTGGTCAATGTGATACTTCCACAGCTTCCAGCTTTATAGATGTTTCACAGAGAGCTGTAGACCTTATCTAATGCTCCTAAATAGAAAATAGGGTTGAAAAAATGGGCAGATTGTTGTCCCACGAGACAGATTTTGGGACTGTTCAGGACAGCAGAGGGAATAATTGTATGAAATTATGATAATTATGATTACTATAATTCCTTAGTAAAAATAGGGACACTCTGCAATTAAGTACATATTTCATGGTACATCACAAGCAAATAAGACTGCAGGTAACTCTCTCAAATTTTACTGAAACATGGCAAATATGTGTACTTCAGCAATTTTCAAGGGTTAAAATATCATGGCACATTATATATACATTTATACCAAAGGCCAGAGGGGTAGTAGTCCCATTTCATAATCACTATGGCATTTTATGGAACTTCTGCCTTTTTATGGTTCTGTGACTTCCCTCATTCAGGAAGACCAGAATGAAAAAAGGTCAAAATAGATGTCAGTCCAAGCAATTATGAAAGAGAGAACTTGGACATGACCCTGAGATTAGAAATGGTGACCTGTCACGGTAACTGGGGAAAACCTGCCATGCTGCCTTTTTGTCAAATACAAACCACCATAGCAGTCTTAAAATGTACTCTCATTTATTTGCATTTTAATCTCCTTCACCTCTAATATTGGGCTTTCCTTCTCATCTCCTCTCTTCTGCCATAAGCAGATGGCTCACATAGCAGAAAATAGGTATAGAGCTTAGAATATCCACATCTCTTGCAAAGAAACGTCTTGGGAAAATGGATCAAAAACATATTTGTCTGGACATGAGGAGCAGAAATAACACAGTGGCCCAATTGTGGACACTGTAGGAAATATTCTAGGGGTTCATGAAGGTCAATGAGAGCTTGATTTCAGGCACAAAACATCCTCAAAAACTATGTAAATAGGAATGGAAGAAGTTTTAATTTCTTTACTCTTCAGCAGATTAAAATGTTTAGTTACGCAGTTTATGGTGGTTGCATCTCAAAAGTTTCTTCTTTGCCTCCAGACTATTCCTATGGCAATCTTTCCTTCCTATCTCAACAGCAGAACAGTGCTGTTTGACATCTGTACATGCTTTCTGTCAACAATCCATATTCACTATTCAGAATGGCAGATATTTCTTTATAACTTTTTTACATTCTGGAAATTCATACAATAATGTTCATATTATGTTGCTAAGTCTCATTTCCTAACAATTACCTTAACATCAAAGCTATGAACAAGTAAGATTAGATCTGCCCCTCCTGCCTTGCTGTGACAAGTTTGTGGTTATTCCAAAATGCAGCTTCATTATGGAAGTCCTGTTTGCTGAAAAACAAATGTTTGGAGATCAGACATCTAGGAGTGGTATTCATGATGAATTTAAACTTTCCTTCCCCAGTCTGAACCACAGATGTATGTGACTGCCTGTGAACAGTGTAACTATTTTGCCCCATTCCAGAGTACCTGCTATGCCAGGAATAGGAAGTAGAACAAAAGCTAACCACTGTAACAGAAATCAAACTTGAAAATATGAGCTAGATCTAATGAAATGTTAGAGAAAAAGCATAAAAGAAAAGTTGTACATTACATAAATGTATTGTATACATTCTGCCATTTCCCTGTGTTCTCTAAGTTTTACTGTGGTAAAACTTAGAAATACTATTGAAGGTAAAGGGCCTTTTGCTGTGTAACACTGTTGGCTGGGAGTCAGTAATTTTTTTCCATGTATCTCCTGCTTGTGAGGCTTCATACATGAAAACACACTGCTATATGAACAATAGTGCAAATCCTGCTCCTGTTATCAAAGGAAAGGAAGGTTGTTACTTTAAAAAAAACCTTCATTCCGTCCTTGGTTTTTTTCAATTACTACCTCTTCCTAGCGCCTGAAATTTTGACTAATGCACATATCTAGTAACAGTATTAAAAATTATGTCAAGACAGCTCCCTGTATCTGTATCAAAAGAGCTGCTCAGTTGCACACACACTTCACAAATCTAAAGTTACTTCCTGTTTGTACCTGCTGTACTTTTGACTGCATCTGCCTTTCTTCAGCATGTCACTGAAATGTTGCCTGAGAAACATCTGTCTGATTGAGGACAAGCTCTCTGTACATTTGCTATCATGTAAAAACACTGAAATACATATTTACATCAGTAGCATCTGAACCTCCATTTGACAGTGTGGATGTTGCACACAGAATGTAGCTGAGTTTCATAGCTTATGTGCTGTACTCTTTTCTTCTTCCAGAATTTAAAGTTAAGAAAAGATATGATCAGAGGATATGTAGAGACCATCTCAAAATTGCTGCCCCTTACAAAGTGTTTCTAAGTTTGACAGCAGCAACTAATAGGCAGTGCATATAAATAGGCATCCATAGGTTGCATTAAGAGTCTGAATATACATTCAGGACATTCACTGTTGGTTTTGTCTGACAATCAGTGAATCACCAGATGTTTCCATCACACAATAGTAAAACCAGAAACATGCTGTGTCCTTCCAAACCTGCTGTTGACAAAGTATGACTGTTGAAAATACGTATGGGACCAGACAGGTAAGGACTAAAGCACGATTTGCATAAAAGTGAATAAATGCTATAGTCAATCATTTTGATAATTTTATTTTTCAGCTAGTATTTTTGCAAAATGTTATTTTTTTTCCTAGAATTGTATAAGATGGCACTTAAAAGCTCTTGTAAGGTTCTACTTGTTTGACTTCTATCCCTTATTGTTAATATTGGGAACAACATTGAAAAAGAAATACACGTGCATTAACTCTCTGATACTGAATAATTACAAGGCATGTAAAAGAACAGAGTGTGAAAGTTGGTGGGTTTAAATTGGAGAAATTGATTTTGCAGTTTCATGGATGTATCTGTATAAAATAAAGGAGGTATATATATATAGTAACTCTTCTTTTCCCCTAAGAGAAGCTGTGATTGCTTTTAAGAAATCAGACAAGTGTGTGCAATTTTTTCTTGAAAACTAAGTCTGATTTTAATTACTTAGCTGCCTTTTTTAAAGTAAATCTTCAACCCAGATATGCAAGTTAGCTGTTATTCCAGGCTGAGATTCACACATGCTGATGTGGGAACCCCTTTTTGCACAGTATATTTTTGTATTATCATATGGGGAACAGAAAGAAATAATGACTCTAGTGATCCTACACTCAGAAGTTCTTAAATGAAATATACCATGGTTGATAACAACCAAGTTTTTACAAGCAGTATAGCTTTTCAATTATTGTCTTTATGAAACAACACAAACTCCTGTGCAGTAACAAAGTTATAGTATGGAGAGAAGGGAGCATATAGCTTTCATATACAAGGCATGCAGTAATAAATCAATTGAATATTTTATTTACCAATGCAAGTAAAGTCTAAATTTAAAGAGCAGTACCAGCACAGTAGTAACAAGTGGTGACACAGCTCTCCAAAGGATGCAGGGAAGGCAGTTATTGAATACCTTCATTGCATCAGTCTTCACGGATAAGATCAGCCTGCAGGGATCTCTGACCCAAGAGACCAGGGTGAATGAAGGTGGGGAAAAGATTTTCCCTTGGTCAAAGAGGATTGGGTCAGAGAACACCTAATTAAACTGGACATGCACAAGTCCATGGGCCCCAATGGGATGCTGCTAGAGCTGGTGGACATCATAGCCAGGCTGCTCACGATAATCTTTGAAATATCATGGAGATCAGGAGAGGTGCCTGAAGAGTGGAAGATAGCAAATGTCACCCCAATCTTCAAAAAGGGCAAGAAGGAGGATCCGGGGAACTACTGACCAGTCACTCTCATCTCAGTCCCTGGGAAGGTAATGGAACACCTCATTCTGGAGGCCATCTCTGTCCACATGAAGGAAAAGAAGGTGATCAGGAGTAATCAGCATGAGTTCACTAAAGGTAAGTTCACTAAAGGTAAGTCATGTTTGACCAACCTGATTGCCTTCTACAATGAAACAACTGCCTGGATGGATGGAGAGAGAGCGCTGGACATTGCTTAGATTCGCTTCAGCAAGGCTTTTGACACTGTGTCCCACAGCATCCTCATCAGAAAACTCAAGAAATATGCATTGCACAAGTGTACAGCAAAGTGGATTGAGAACTGGCTGAGTGGCAATCCCAGAGAGTTGTGATCAGTGGCACAGAGCCTAGTTGGAGGCCTGTCACTAGTGGTGTCCCCCAGGGCTCCATACTGGGCCCAGTTTTGTTCAACTTATTCATCAGTGACTTGAACGAGGGGACAGTGCCTTCTCTGCAAGTTCACTGACAATACAAAACTGGGAGGAGTGGCTAATGCCTCAGAGGGCTGTGCTGCCCTTCAGAGGGACCTTGACAGGTTGGAGAGATGGGCAGAGCAGAATCAACTGAAATTCAACAAGGGCAAGTGCAGGGTCCTGCACCTGGGAAGGAATAACCCCCAGTACCAGTACAAGCTGGGCACTGACCTGAGGGAGAGCAGCTCTGCGGAGGACTTGGGGGTCCTGGTGGACAACAGGATGCCCATGAGTCAAGTGTGCACCTGTGGCTAAGAAGGCCAATGGAATCCCGGGATGCATTAAGAAGAGATGCATATTGCCAGCAGTTTGAGGGAGGTGATCCTGCCTCTCTGCTCAGTCCTAATGAGGCCACACCTAGAGTATTCTGCTCAGTTCTGGGCTCCTCAGTACAAGAGGGACATGGAGCTCCTGGAGCAGATGCAGCAGAGAGAAATGAAGATGATTAAGGGACTGGAGCACCTCACTTACGAGTAAAGGCTGAGGGAGTTGGGCCTGTACAGTCTCAAGAAGAGATGACTGAGAGGGGACCTCATTAACGTATTCAAGTACACGAACGGGAAGAGCCAAGATGATGGAGCCAGACAAACAAATAAAACAAGAGATAATGGGCAAACACTGATGCACAGGAAGTTCCACCTGCATACAAGAAAGAACTTCTTCCCTGTGCAGTCACTGAGAATGGAACAGATTGCCCAGAGAGATTGTGGATTCTCCCTCATTGGAGGTATTCAAGAACTGTCTGGACACAATCCTGGGCCATGTGCTCTCGGGTGGCCCTGCTTGAGTAGGGAGGTTGGACCAGATCACCTATTGAGGTCCCTTCCAGCCTAACTGATTCTGTGATTCTGTGTGATGAAGACAGCCCTGCTGAAGAGAAGTGTCTTGTCACTTTAGCCTAAGCTGTCCAACAACTGAACACAAGTCTGATGGAAAGCAAAAAAAATTCCTTGATGACTCCATGATGTCTACAATGGCTTCATAAGTCTGTCATAAGCTCTGTGGTGGATATGGGAACTGCACCAGACAGCTTCAATGGATGTTGCTGAAACTGCAGAGGAAGTGAGGGACTATTGCATCAATATTCAGTGCTATATTCAATGCTATATTCTATTGTCTCGGCTGGTCCTACATGTGCATGGAGAATTGGAAGGAAGCTGGTCCAGTAATCAATGAAGGGAACAAAAAGGTAAGAGAGTCTATGGAGAGCACCTTATGATACATTATAAAGACCCATCAAAAATACTATTTCTTGACATTTTTTCACTAGCATCAAAGAACTTGATGAATTCAATTGCACAAGCATTTGTGTAATCCAACTAGTAACAATACAATAACAACTACTGTAACAAATATTATAATATATATTATAATTCTAATTTTTCTGCTAGACAGAAGTTTTATGTCACAAACTTTTTAAGTTTCCACTTGTAATTAAATGCATAATGCCTTCCTCTTATGTATTTAAACTTCAAAAAGGCATGACATTTTCCCTTAGTGAATGCTGAAAAGTATAAAGCATGATGAGGTTTCAGCATTGGGTATAGGAGAGACATTGTTTATCAGAATAAGTTGCCAGAACAGTTGTCTAATGGGATTCTGATTAAAGAATTTCACTAGACTAAGTATTTTTTGAGAAAAAATACCAACAAACTGGCATCTATATTTTGCTGGCTTGCTTTCTTTCACATCTAGAGCTTCAATATGTGTTTCTAGATAAGATTAAGTGAAATTTTAAAATTGAAAACTGGTCATTGTCACATAAAACCTCTTCTTTTTGTGGTACTATGAAATAAATGCCAAATTGCTTGTTTTCCAGCAAGCAAAAACTCCCTAGAGGTGTAACAACAGATATGGTTTTATGTACCATGAAAGTAAGGAGGTACTTTCTTAAGTCTGGAGCTACATTTTTCTTCAGATGAAATCCAGTCATAATATTGACACCTGCCATATACTTGGGGAACCTGTGAACAATAGATTTAAATACAGCATAATTGACTAGGTAATACAATCTTAATCTTGTCTTGGATCTTCCTCACTAATAGAACTGAATCGTGTAAGATATGGGGGGTTAGGTTTGAAATATAGATCCAAATATTTTTCCAAATATATTTTTATTAGAGACCTCTATATGTAAGCATAAAACCCACAAGAAGTCTGTACAGTATGGCATCAATTCAAAAACCTCCAGATGAAAGTGTCAGTTGATTCTCATACATATCATGAACCCACTGAAAATATCTATCACTAGCTTAAAATAAAAAAAAAGGAAAAAGCAAAGTAAAAAAGTTACCAGTGGTTATTATATGAGTATGAGTACAGGTTTATTAGTGATGTTGGATGACACCACACCATTTTCTTTAGTGGTTCATTCAACTAACTACAATCTTTGCCTATGATAATGCTGTTGACCTTGACCCTATTAGAAGGCTAACCTTTGGCTCATAGCATATATATTTCAACCTGCAATCAATTACACCCAAGCAAGCTGTCAGTGGCTGAGAGTGTAGTACAAATTGTTTATCTTAATGTTTATCTGATAAATATTCACAGAGGCAGAGATGGGGAATCACATGCCATCAAGATAAACAGTGGGTCAGAGATTCTGAGTACAATAGCATTTGTTTTCTCTTTATAATTACTAGAAAATCTTATATTTCTGTTGAACATATGACCAATGAAATCTATGGAGATATTTTCAATTACTCAGATTTCTGGTATGCTATAAAGAGTCATTTCTTCCATTTCCTTTTTCTCTCTCCCCACATTAATCTCCCAAGGATAATAGCTAGCCAAACCTAAGGATACGACTGACTGAAAAGGCTTTGTAGAATTGCAAAAGATATGATGGAGCAAATGCGATTTTTAAGGACTATTTTGAAATAAGAATTTATTTAAAACAAACAAACAAACAAGCAAAACCCCCCACAGCTAAGAAAAAAAAGAATGAGAACATGTCAAAAAAAAAAAGCCGCAGTAGATTGATGATGTAATGAGCAGATTGAGTATGATGGGCAGATTGAGAGATGAGAAATTAGTAGATTGCTCTTCAATAAATCCAAATAACCACTGACTCACTCATTAACTCAATGAATCAGAGCAAACTATCTCAGTGGTGAGAAGACAAGAGAAAAGAAAACCTGCAAGACATATTAAAACATGCAGAGAAATGATCTCATTGCCTCCACCCAAAGGTAAGGCTAAGGCTTGTAAACTTCCTTGAGAACATAGGGCATGACAGGAAAGATGAAGTGCAATGTCTCCTTGAAGATGTAGATATTGCTGCTGTGTTCTGCATCTCTGTTGTGTTTAACACTGGATTCCCACAGCATGCACTTCATGACTCTACCTTAGCTCTATGTGCAAAATTGAGAGGCCATGGAAAACAAGGAGTCTGCTGGCAGTGCTGCTGTAGCATACGGTACCAGGTCTCTGATTTCTGTACTGACTGTCTTCTCTTAGTAGACCCTGAGCAGTTAATAGTCTTTTATTCAGGAGTCATTCCTGTCACTGTACTACAGTGTCTCTATTGTTGTTATACATCTTGGTGTTGACAAATTAAATCAGGGTATGGAAGTGCTGCCAGATTTTTTTATGAAGGACATTGGCCAGAAAGGGCAAGGGTACAGTGTAAAACCTTTAGTAAACTTAGTCTATGTGGTCTTGCATCGATGTGAATTCAGAATTTTCTTAGTGAATGCTGACAGTCCTTTGACTAAATTAGCCTTTTTTATTTACTGGTTATTTCAAATGTCAACAATGACCACTGGATCTTCTTGGTTCTGTGTACAAAAATAAAAATATTTTGTGGTCCAAAATTAGAAGTATTTATAGGTATGTTTGATTCTATTTACCCTAAAGAGTAAAGACCACCCTAGGTATTGTTTCTTCTTCTGTTTTTGTTTTGAGACTTGAGGAAGCCTTAGGATTAAAGTCTGGTAATTAGACAAGGTGTAGATGGTATTTTGAATTATTTATGCAGTGCTCTTTAAAAGTTAGATAAAAAATTAGCTGACAGCTTGGTATATGAATATAAGCAAGAAAGATTAATTTTTTTGATGACAGTGCTGAAGCCTGATTAAAATCTCTTAATTAAACTAGTCCAAGTGGAAGGAAAAGGCAGCATGTGATTGTGTGTATGTATGCTTGTGTGAGAACAGCACAGTTTATACAAAGCAAAAACTTTGTCGAACAGCACAACAAGAAATAGTAATTGTACATAGGCTAGGTAGATAATCTGGGTAGATAATCCACTTAAAGTCAGTAATGAATTGAGCACCTTCAGGCAGTGCTTACATTGCATGTTCTGTCAGAAGAAGGTGAACACCATGTGAAAAGCTAAGGTTATGACTGTGGCTATCAGGGAAGCAAACACAGGAACTCAAGCAAACCCCTTTTCAGGTTTCTAGGAAGATATGTCTGCTCTTGGCAGATATGTAAACCATACTAGAGACTATGTCGAATACACATATAACATGTTTCTATGTGTACTTGAACAGCTTTTATAATTCCTTAGGCCCTGATTCTTCCAGTATTTGTGTACTGCTTAACCTGAGCATGTGAATCACTTTTGCACACTGAAGGACTATGGAAGGCCACCAAAAAAAAAGGGGGGATGTGTTGCACCAGTGGCCATCCTGGGAAAAAAAAATTAAAAAGAAATCCTACACAAGCATGCTGCTTTCTGGCTGCACTGAACCAGCTTTTAAAATTCCCCCTCATGGGGATAAACTTGGATTTGCAGAAGGCAAGATTGACACCTGTAGCTGCATATAACAGCTTTTTGGCATGATTAATGGAAAGAGGTCAGCTGTGAATATGACATGATGACAAAATCTAATCAGTATGACCACACACAGGCATAAAATACGGGAAAATAAAGAACTGAGATTGAAGACTTTAAGCGCTATTAGAAATTGTACATAAATATTGTATTGTTAAAAATCAAGCTTCTTGTCAGTTAACATTCATTTAATCTTTCATTGACTTCTTCACTACTGGAATCAAACATTTTATAAGTACTTGTGGAAAAAGAAAGCATATATTGTATACCCCAACTTTATAAATTTATTATAGTGTTTAGGAAACCAGCAGATATATTTATACATAATAAAAGTAACTACAGTGCTTGTTTCAGTGAAGCTTGTGTGGCAAATAAGTATGTTCCCTTTTGTCCTCCAGAGTTTGTAAACAGCTCCATCTTCAGGCATCATTCTCTGTGCTAAAAAAAAAATAAAAGGCAACGATTGTATCATAACACAAGCATTCAAAGACTTGTTAGCATTTTACCATTTATACTAACTTTTAGCACTTAAACCAATTGTAATGGTCTCATATAGCCACTTCCCACAGGTATCAAGCTGAAAGAAAATCATTGGGATTGAACCAAGTGTCTAACAAATGTATCCTGGTAGGTCAGTGGCAGAGTTAGGTGTATAACAGGAGTATATTTACCCATATCAAAATTAGACTGAAACTGCAATGCAACCACTAGAATGTTTTTCTGTCATCAGACAGACCCCAAAGTGCTCAAATCACATCAAATCCATTTTTAAAATGTGTGTGTGGCTAAACAAAAATTAATAAAATGCAAAACACATCAAAGATAAAATGTTAACATTCAAGAGATTAAATATCTAGAAATCTTGGAGAGGATACATCTCCCAAAATGAGGCCTGCAGAACAGCCTTTTGACTATCATTCAGTGTGAGAATGAAAGATGTAATTTCATATGCTGGCAGGAGTGTAAATGAGGTGTTCCTTGGATACTGAGGAGAGTGTAATTCTATTGTCTGATGGATGTTTTTCTTCCCAGTGGCAGTTCCTGAATAAACCAGGGAAATGGATTTATTTTTTAATTTGAAAACACTTTGGAATATAGTTTGCTCCAGAGACTCCAAAAGAGATCTGTTTACTTAACAGGATATTTGGTAGTGGATAAGATGATCATTTCTAGAACTATAAACTAAACTGAAAATATTAGCCTGTCAGATATCAGTACGTTTGCCATTTTAAAATGCAGTCTATTGTATTCACAATTATTTTCTATTAATCCTGCTGATCAGGTCACTGTTATTCTGAAGTTTCATATGTGTGTTTGCCAATTAAGCAGATGTACATGATCTGCTTCTGTGTGTAGGTATACTTGAAACATCCTTTTCTCTAAGTTGTTGCTTTCTTCACCAATCAGACATAAGATAGATAAAAAACTCAGTAACTGAGAACACAAAAACTAACATAAAAGATACGTGTTGCTTCTCTAAAAATGGTAATGCACTAAACATGTTACTTCATTTTGTAAAGGTTCTAGTTTCACCATCTCTATCCATACATAGGCAGCCCTATCAAATTAATGGGACTGTTTCTAATCTGAAAATATGAGCATGTTTGTATAGCTTACTGAACAAACACGCTGTGTTTCCCAGAGACCCCACACCCCAAAATATTGTATCTACTTTTTGTGCCAAAATCCAAGGAAACTAAGTGTTTATAGGGAAGTACTACAGAAGGTACAGGATGTGGACCCAACAATCTGTATGCAAATTTAATACATGCCTAGAGATGTCATTCCAAAATCTGGTATGGTAAAATCCTGGCTCCATGAAGCCTGTAAATTTCCATTGACTTAAATGGAGCCTGGTTTCCGTCCACGTCATTTTCTTGCCATAATATAGAAATGCTAACCAAGGCAATTGAATTTTAGGGGATGAAAATACTTCTGTGACTACATTGATGGAATAACTGAATGTTTCTTTGAAGGGACGGGTTTGTGGACTTTGAAAAAAAAAAGAAATTATTTCTTTCTATTTAGGGCCTACAGGACTTTTACCAAAGGTAATGACAGAATTACATCAGCTTTTATTTGAAAAAAATATTGGAGTTTATTGAAGTTTAGTTAATTTAGTATATTAGGCTTTAGTTAAGTTACCTTAATACGAAAACAGAATTCATTTTTTGTCATTAGAAAAGGATACCAGTAGTATGAGTTCCTAGTTATACATCTGACTACCACAAATTGTTTTGGGGAGTATCCCCTAGCCTCTCCTTGACTCATCTGCTTTAGCTGAGTGGACAAACAAAAACCATTGTGGTAGGGTTGCTAAACTGGTTGGTTAATTCTTTGTAGAGTGCTTCAAATATAGCATTGCAGATATGTGTTGTAATATTATTGTCCAAAAATGGGATGGGCTCCCCTACAAACCAACTGTCACATACTAGAAATATTTCTGCAGTGCCACACAAATCTGTGGCCTCATGATCACTTAGGAAGCTTCACCCACCAGCAGAAGCAACAAAGGAATTAACTATGGCTGATAAAATGTTTTCACATGTGAAGTCATCTCCTCAAGAAATCTTTCTTTTCACAAACGAAAAAAAAAAGCCAAAACATTTCCGTGAGATTATTAGGTAACTCATGTAGTTTCTGTAATTTTTATATCAATGTGTCACTGAAATTATCATCCTAATCAGATATGTCTAAGTAATAAAAGCTGTGGGTTTGGTGAGTAAAATGAATCTAAAATCATTCTTTCATATGTTCGAAGTTTAAAAATTAAAAAAAATAAAGTGGGTAGTAAGTCTTCTCTGAGCCCTTTGCAAGAGAATCTGGGGGGAAAAAAAATCACTGAAGTGGCTTTTGTCCATCTCCAGCTAATAGTTGCTAATCCTAAATCAGACTTTCATAAGTAATTACTGAAAGATTTTGACCCAAGTCAGCATAAAGCTTGGATTTATTTGAAAATCTTTAATTTAAAATATTCTGAGTGAAGGAATTGCTTAGATTGGACACAGCCCTAATTCAGATTATTGCTTAGAAGGATTCAGTTATTGAAGAACTCCTTTAGCAGGAGATGTATTTAATTCTATAATTTTTCAGGATTGCTTTCATAGCATGCTGTTTTGCCTGCTTGCACTCTCTCTTCTTCTCATTAATAATGTCAGAAGTAAAAACTCCCTCAGCCATTCTATCCATAGGTTTGCACAGTTGACAGTATTCCTTTATAAATCATCTCCCCATCCAAGCATTCATTTTGGTTCCTTGAGAGGGGTTTTCCAGCCTGTCTGGTGACGCACGCCGTGTGTTGCCAAGCAATAATGGAAATGAACCCATCAACTCATGGTTCCCTTCCCAGGATAATCTGCCACCCCATCTGTGCCTTTGCAGCAAACTTCTGCTATTCCAACATCTGCCCAATGGTTATTATACAATCCTTTTAATATATTCTCGAGGAGCCATAACCACCGCTGTGCCTAGATGGGATACCAATAAGGCCTCAGCAGACATGCCAGAGCAGCCTCTCCAGGGGATTGAATAGGAGCCAGATTCACCATAGTCAGTTAAGTACACATTCCTTTGGTACATGTGTGGCTAATCTACTTTTAATTGAGCTCCATTGTTTTCATATATTTAGTAAACAAATGTGCATAGGTACAAAAGCTGCTGCTTGTTGACAACACAAACAGTATGCAGCTTGCTGGAGCTTTGGACAGGCACCCTTGGCAGTAGATGTGGTAGAGTGTGTTTAATGCGTAGACATATTTCTTTGTGCTTTTTGCCTTTTTTTTTTCTTTAACATTTCCTGGATCTTTGTGTCCCAACAGCCTATTCTGTGAGATTATCACAGCTGAGTGTAGGTGCAAACACAATGTCCTGCTCCATGCAGAGACATCTGTGTGCCAGCATTGTTAGAGGGTATGAACTGGGTTTTGTCTAGGTTTGCTCTCACTTTTTTTGATTAATATTAAGCCTCTTTAGACTGGGCTAAAAAGGCAGGGTTCTGCCACTGTGATGACTCTTTTATTGCCTTACAGGGAACAGAGACATGTCATTCACTTTTCACCTGCCTATAAAAGAGCAAGCATGCTGTATTTTACTTCCCCTATTGTTATTCAATATTCAGTGTTTGATATTTAGAGAAAAACCTTGACATCCTTTGTTTGATGAATTAAATAAATGGTTGATTGCCAAAAGAACAGGGCAGCTCCAAAACAAGGTTCAAGTCATCTACTTCCCTGTTTTGGAGATGGTTTTAATTTGCTTTGTCTTGCCTGTAAGGTGCTCTGGGAAGAAATGTCCACACCAGGACTAGTACCTTGTTCCTGTTGCCGAGGGATGAGAGATGGTTGGGGCAGCTGCTGGACCAGCACTTTGCTTGGATCCATCAAATCTTCTGTGGAAGTCCAGAGGAGGTGCCCAAGAGCCATCTCCCTTTCTACCAAGTCTGACCCTGTTCCCACTGTGACACTGCAGGGTGGACAGGATTGTTGGCAAGGACAGTGGTGTCCCCACTCCTTCCCTTGAGAGCAGTCAAAAAGTTTCTAGTGGTTGGATAATCGTTGCCAGTACCCATGTCTAGATGGCAACTCTTCCCCTGGCAGGTGGTTATGTATCTCTAAGCAGCCTCATTGTGCTTAATATACCTCAGTATTGCATCCTGACTAGTGGCTCCTGCTGCTCTCAGCCCATCCCCTTATCAGTGGGGGATGCTGCATCTGTTCATCAGGATGCTGTCCTTCATCTTAGCAAAGTCTCAAAGTGACATCTAGTGGAATACCTAGTCTCTGTGGGGAAATTTAATTAAACCACACTCCCTTTATACCAGCACAAATATTGTGAAGGAAAACAACTCAACTCCTTTGACATTTTTACAAATAGGTTCAGTGGAAACTGCTGTGTTTACTTTAACTGACATTTGTTTTTTCAGTCAATTATCCCTCAGCCTTTTTTTCTTCCATAATTTATTATATGCTGCTCAGCCATAATAATAAATACAAAGTTGTTTCCCCTTTCTGTTGTTGTCTTGCAGACTATGCTACGAACAAATGAAATAAAAATGAGTGCCCCTAATCTCCTCTGCTCTTCTATCTTTATAGTAGCCTCAAACTATTTATTATGGACCTTTGCAGTCTCATGTGGAGCAGAGATTAATCCCAGAAGATTAGTCTGCAACTCTAGTATTTTTTCCTCATGCTTGTGTCCTGATCCAAACTGCATGAAAGACACTAAGAGTTTTTGGGGTATTTTTTTATTTGAATGGTCTTTAACCATGGCACTTAAACACATCTTTTAGCCAGACAACATATTTCTGACTTAATTGCTATGTCTGAACTAAAAGACAAACACTCCACCTTGTTGTAGTTCTTTACTTCTCACTTCTAATTTTTTTTTGAAGAAAAATCTACCCAAAACTCCAATTTGTAAAAGGAGGGCCCTTATAACAGGGGGTGGAATCACAGCCTGGACTTCTGCAAGTGTTTCCATTTACTTCAATGCTTGGGTTGTAGCCAAAGCTGCAATGACAAATTATTTTTCTAGCTCTTCAATCAAAAACTGGTTGAATAGAGGAGAAACATGACTTCTTTTTTTTTTTCCTTGCTGTTTAAGAATGAAAATAATGTGCTTGCAAGGGCAAAGCATGTTCCTCACAACTCTTAGGCATGCAGCAGCTGTGCTTTAAGTGATTTAAGAAAAAGCAGTGAAACAACAGAGTGTACTATGCACTTATTTAATCCATCAGGTGCCACCATGTTGCTGTTTTCCTTTGTGCACAGAAATAGTCTGATCTTCAGTTAAATACTTTAATCGAAGCAAACCAAATATTTTACAACCAACAATCTTCAGCTGGTCATTTTGTCTGAAAATATTTCCATTTTCTAAATAGTTATTTTTTTTCATAAAATCCTACCAATTGAAAGCTATTTTTCTTCCTTTATTCTTCATAATGAGCAAAAAGGAGCACCTCAAGAGCTACATAAAGTTTTATATTCCATCTGGGAAGCTCATCAGCCATCCACAGAAATGAAGCTATTTAAAGTAACAGTAAATAGAGATGTGAACATTTGGAATTTGGAAAGCTGAATCCACTGGAAAGAAGTTATTTTTCAAAGTCCTTTTCAATATGGCTTTTGCCAGTAATAGAGTGAATCTGTGACATATCTACTGGTTCTGTAAAATTCCTTTATGTTCTCTCTACCAAATACTTAGGAAAATGGGAGGACAAAGAGAGGGAGGAGGAAAGAAAAAGATATATCAATTTAATATAGAAATCAGCTGTATTTTAGACGATGTAACAATGTTAATTTTTTAATTCTTTTTGCCTAAGGTTTATGTGCATCTAGCTTAGAAATGCTTCCTTACCATAAAATGTTTTGCACAGAAGTGTTCAGAAAATCAAGTAGGATGAGGGATTTCCTTTCATCAGTTTGGAACTTAACAGTTCACTTATGTTTTAATGGGAATATGCTGGAAAATGCTCTTCAGATTACAAATGTCCTTGTGTGATTTGGATCAAATTGATAGATTTACTTTGATACTCTGCAATAAATTCCACAGTTGTCAATGGAAGGGGCTTGGTATGGTTATTAGAGGAGCTGAAATATGGAAAAATAAAAGGAAAATCAAAAGTAAACCTGAAAATGTGGTACGGGTTTACTGCACTCTCTCTCCTATGAGTCTGTTTTTCCTGGTCTGATACAAAACCTGAGGTTTACCATGTATGGATGTAGAGCTTAACTTCTCTTACCCTTGACTGACTCAGGGTTCTGCCACTGCAGTGACTCTTTTATTGCCTTACAGGGAACAGGGACATGTCATTCACTTTTCACCTGCCTGTGAAAGAACAAGCATGCTATATTTTACTTCCCCTATTTTTATTCAATTTTCAGTGTTTGATATTTAGAGAAAACCTCAAAGAAATCCTCTGACTTAGACTAATGTAAAAGCAAAGCAAAAGACTAATTGGGACACGCATAATTAAGTACACCACACAGAATACACATACTCAACACCTTTGCTGATGTAAACTCCCAAACCAACTTTCTAACTGGAACAGGAGACAGATGGTGTGAGTGCAATGCAACACACTGATGAAAGCTGAAGTGGGTAGACCTGCTCAGAGAAAGAATGGAGCAGCCCAAAAGACTAAGGTTGTCATACAGGGTAGAATGCTGAGGTAGAGCAGTTGAAGAGAAGAGGAAGACATCTATAGTCTGCATTATCATGTTTCAACTGTCATTTAAACACCTCAAATCAGCTTCTCCTTTTTAATTTCCCACTTTAATTTGGAATGAAGTGGGACAACTTTTTAAAGGTTGGTTTCATTGGAAATTAAGCATTTGAACAGCTCTAAAAATCTGACCCAGAAAGATCACCTCCAGTGACATTGCAAGCACACCAAATTAGCTGAGCTATCCTGCTGCAACTTTTGTGAAAAGATGAGTTCACACTTTGAGATTGAATTTCTAATTCTGTATCAAATTATGTAAAATGATACAACCTTTTTTTATTAGGTGCTATTTGATAAGGATATTTTTATTAGTTTTAAGTTTAAGGTAATTTGATTGAATGTATTCATTGAGATAGGATTTTAAAACTGTCATTCCACACTTCAGGTTACCTACAGAAATTAAGGAATGAATGGTCTTCATTTCAAATAGGGACATTTATCCTAGAATAAGGGCCAGATTCTGCCAGTTCAGCCCAAGATAGAGACCAGTAACAACCTTTTGAGTATGATTCTGGCCCTGGTATCACAAAAAAAAAAAAAAAGACAACACAAGACAGAGCTACACCTGTGCTTGTCAATAAGAAGTTTCTTCAGAGAAGCCAGACAAACATGTGACACAGACATTGCTGCATATAATTTCTAATTTCCTGAGAACCAGTTTACTTTTGACCACCAGCAGGGTTTCTTTGGTTTTCATTAGCACATGGCTAAAGCTCTCTGTGTAACCATATCCAGATTGCTAATGAAAAAATATTGCCTGGAGTCGCATATGTAATCTGGAGACTGTGGGTATAATGAGGGTAGAGAGCAATGTATAAACCTGTGCATGTATGGAGTGGCTCTGTTACTGCCACAGCTGAGCCTGTGTTGTGCTGCTTTTTTTAGCAGGTATGTGTGAAAATCAGCCTCTAGGTGGAGTTTCCATGGGCTAGTGATTTTGCAGACTTGAAGCCCTTTCATCTTTCCTTTCATTTTTTTTTTTTAACCTGCCCCGTCCTCACTACTGAAAATTTAATTGAATTCTAATTAACTTAATAGAAATAATAGATTCTTATATTCTGGGAAATGTTATACATCACAATAAAATCGCCTCCATTTTTCACTATGTACTTCAATCACAAATGATGCTTATCATGAACTTTAACATTTCTGGTGAGGACTGTCAGATTTTCTGAGATGGTTCCATGCAATAAAAGCAGACTGGGCTGTGCATAGAAACAAATCTGTCACTGCTTGTACAGCCACAAAAACACAGACTCCTGCACAACTACAAAACCAGTGTGGTGCAAGCATAGGACAATGCTTCTTGTAACCAGAATAAACCTGATTCTGATGATCTGAGGCCTTCTGAACTCTCTCCATTTTCCCAATAAATGCAAGTAAGACTGTAGTTGTTTAATTGTTGTGAGATACACCATGTGCTTCCAAGGTGGGATGATATCCTGTCTTCTTTTTCACTCTCTGCATTCACATGCATTTCAATTGAGGTTTTATCTACAAATGCCTCCTTGCATATCAGACCACACTTCGTTCTTACGGTGGTATAAAGTTGATGCTTGGGGCACAGAAGGAGAAGGAGCGGAAGAGGGAAGCAATTATTCTCTCCATACGCAGACACTTCCTCCTTCTCTTCCACTCCTTGGAAGCACAGGAAGTTTATCAAACCATATGGTACCTAGAGATATGCTGTGAGTCTTGGGGGGATGCCAAAGGCCCAGCAGCACCCAAGGGGGCCAAGGGGGCCCTTCGCCTTGCCTCATCTCCCCACCTTTCTGTGGCACAGTTTCCTTCATGAGTTCCCTTCCTACACTTCTGCCAGTGCATCTCCTTCCTGGCCTGCAACACCTGTGCTGCATTACAGTGCAGAAAACAATACCCACACTGAGACAGGAAAACTGTATTTCATTTGTCAGCCTCACTCAGCTCCAGAAAAGCCACTGGAATTAGTCCACTATGCAGCCTTTGATAGCCTGTTACTGAGAGGCTGGGTGAAGGTACTGGGGGCACTCAGAAAGGGTCACCTCGAGGCCTTTGGGTCAAGGTTTGAGCACACCAAGTCATGCTTGAAGAAAGCAGTAGCAATTGTTTTATTTCTGTGATGTGCTTGTTTCTCTCTAAGCTCTCCGTTGGCAATTATGCAATCAAAGTCACTTGGTGTGGAATTGACAGACACACAATGGTTTGTCTGCTTTGGCATTTGTGATCCATTTTGTTAGCAGGACCTGCGTATAATTTGAAATATATGATTTCCTTCAAAGTGGCACAGGTTTGAAAAATAGCATGTGATGCACTAATAAATTATTCAGCCTTCTGAACGGGCTACATGAAAAGCACATTTTTCCATCTGCATCTGGCTAGGCATTTGCAACTGTTTCTCTTGGATCTGTACCGCAGCCCACTTAGCCATGGTTTTGTGACCTCCAGAAAGGATTAATGCAATATGTTGTGCAGGGGGCTGCTAGTGAAGGTCACTTGAAAATGTAGGCTAGTGCGACATGTGGCTGCCCACCTGCTCTGCTGCAAAGGAGAGTGTTATCCTGTGTCTCCAGACGGCTCCAAAGAGCTCCCAGACACTGCAGACAAAAGGCAGAAAGGGTCACGCTCCTTTCTAGGCATACTCCAGTTAAGTGCTACAGTGCTCAGTGCTGCTGGATTTGCTGGAGTTATTTCTCACGGGACCAGTAACAGGATATTATCTATAGTTATTGCAATGCCACTTATGAAAATCAAAACTTGAGACCAGACCCTTAAAACTTCTTTTTGTGGAGAAAAAGAAGAACCTGCTGTAACTGCTGCCAGTAGGGAGGTCCTTTGTCATTCCTGTCAAAATTACACAAGGGCTTGGTACTACTCATTCATTAACAAAAACTCATCCTTTGTGCTTTGATTCACTTTCCAGAAATTGGTTTGGATTAGATGCTACTTTTGTTGGGAGAGAGTTGAGATCAACTGCAGCACTCAGGACTCCAATCTAAACCCAAGACATTCTTAGAAGAGGGGCATAAGGACAGTGTTAGTCCAAGGGAACTGAAACCTGTTGGCAGCTCAAGACACTCTTTTACTTTCTCTTTATTCTGGGAAATAGTGTTGTGCAGTCCAATCTGAGATAGGAAGAATTATGGTGGAGATGGATTTTTTAGGATTTTATTAATTTATTGTTTTCATTGTGTACCTGCTTTCAGCACTCAGAGGTATATTTCATCAATCAAACAAGTAGCATTTGTACATTAAAGTAGTACTGGAATGGTTTGCAACAAGATGTAGAAAGCCAAAATGATCACTGTACCTTAAGCATACCAAGTTTCATAGGCAGGTGTCCTCTGTGGTTAGGCACTAGACAAACAATGATGATGCAGATTGAAAATAGAGCTACACTAAACATTTTATTTTTGTGACAAAAGCTTCTCAGTGTGCCAGAAACATAACTGTGATCGCATTCAGCTAAAATATATCAAGATTTAAATGCCCTGGGCCTTAATTTTGATGAAAGACTTTTGCATACCACCAAAAAGAGAAATAATCAGTACTGCCTAGGGTCTGGCATCAGTCATGCTCAAAATGGTTTCTTTGCCAAGGTAAATACATCTTCCACATCTTGGGATAGGCTGGATGTCTGATGTGTTGGTACTAGAAGAAAACAAAAATTGGGCATGTTTAGACTAAGATGAGAAGTTTGAGTCCTACATGACAAGGAAAAGTTGCATATTCTTGTTAACTCTTACCTGAGAAGTCAGATTTGAATCTTCATTAAATGTAAGAAAAATAATGAGGAAAAAAGATTAGCCAGATTAGGCCCTCCTATGATTTTAATGTGCAATTTAGTAGAAAGAGTATTAATACAGGCCATGAATTAATATGATATATTGCACTTTGGCTAGTCATATCAGGGCCAGATTTAAATGGAGAAAGATGGGGAAGTGAGTTATCTCTCTTCCCCACCACGTGCATCACCACACTGGGGGAAATGCAGACAGCAGAGTCAAGACCATGCCATTACCTCCCAGCTCAGACAACTGGTCCTCAGCACTTGCTCTTCTATGGCACTCACCTACCTCTGTACAAGCACCACACTGCCAAGTGTCTCCTGCTTCAGCTCTACATCCACAGTATGAAACGGATTTGTCTGTCCCTCCCATAAGGGCACCCTAGTTTCAGAAAAGCATCCAGAAAGGCATAATTACCCAGCTGCCGTTAGCACTTCTATCTTTCCCTGTTATGAGACCTGCCTGTGTATGGATTGATATGCAGGATCTCACATACAGGCAGGGAACACCTTGAGTCACTTGATCCTTAGTTCTCTGGGCCACTCTTCCTGCCTTGCATGCATTACATTCCTGCACAGTCTGCATAAGCTAAAGGTCTTTGCCTGGCTCACAGGGACACAAGAAGCATACGTTTGGAATAGAAGTGACTGAATCCAGTGAGACTCAGGATTGAAGAAAACTCACAGGATCAAGGCTGAGAAAGTGTCTTGCCACTCAGAAGCAGCTACTGCCCCAATAATTTTGGGGTTGGGGAACACAACTTTTTCTTGTCTTCTGAGCAGTGAAGCCTAAAGGTCTTTGCCTGGCTCACAGGGACACAAGAAGCATACGTTTGGAATAGAAGTGACTGAATCCAGTGAGACTCAGGATTGAAGAAAACTCACAGGATCAAGGCTGAGAAAGTGTCTTGCCACTCAGAAGCAGCTACTGCCCCAATAATTTTGGGGTTGGGGAACACAACTTTTTCTTGTCTTCTGAGCAGTGAAGCCCATATCACATTGCCCATATCACATAACTCAGCCCTTGACTGTATGTCAGAGGATAGCCAAGGAATGATATTTCACAGCTCTGCAGTAGCCACACTGACCTTCTGCAAGTCTCTTAACCTTGAGCTAATAAGTATTGTCCTTCATGGGGTAAAACATTTAACTGCAGCTGTTTACTATTTACACAAAGGGACTGACATGTGAGCCTTCCCATCATGCAGTTTGGCCCATATGAACTCTGTTCAAAAAGAAAGCAGGAAAAAGTTCAGATTTTGTTACATTTGCATCTTACAGAGGGCAGACTGTCCTCAGCTGTCACTTGTGAATTGTTTCTTGAGCTTTGCTTATTGTCAGAGACAATATTCATTTTTTCAGTTATTTTCAATTTATTGTTCAACACCAAACCATGAAAAATGGGCACTGACGTAATGATTGATCATGGAGCTGGGGGTTGAAAGTGAAGGCTAGAACTGTTGGGCTGTATATGAAAAGGGTTTGGGTTTTTTTTCCTTTTTTTAGATGATAATATATTGTTTGTGAATGGGTTATTTATTAGAGCCATGTGTAGCCTAAAAGGTTTGTAAAGATGATTACTAAAGCATATCCATATGTGGAATGTGTGTGCATATTTGTAAACTTGGCGATTCGTCCAGATTTTTTTTTAAGGTTTGTAGAAAAAAGGTCTCTGAAATTGTGTAGGGTTATGCTTTTTCTTAGTAGTAGGCAATATATTTTCAAAACTATTGTGATTCGCATGACTTATGCTTTAGTTCTGACATGAGATGCATATGTACTCTTATATACTTCTAAAATGATGTATAATCTAAATATCTGATAGTCTGGCATCAAACTTAGCAGAAAATTTCTTCTTTACCACTATATTGTATCTTCCAAATGTTGTATTAGATCAGATACAGATCTCTTAAGTCATCTGTGTTGGAAGGTAACAAAACCAGCATGACTAAACTACTGTCAGAGATCTGAGTGCTTTATAGAATTGTCATATTTTTGTTCAATTTTGGAATCCTGGAGTACCAGATTTTTCTTATAGAAACTTCTGGCCAGACCACAGCCCTGTGAGTTCTGAAAATAGAAAGAGTGGAGGCTCAGATACCAAACCAATACTCTTGTTACCTGCTCTCAACTAGTGGGTCTAAATGGAGAGCTGTTGTACTCATGTAAGCAGAGACACTTGGTGATAGCCCTGGTGGGGCTGAGAGCAGGACTTTTTCTGTCATCTGCTCCAAGGCATTCGGAAAGTTAAGGGGAATGGGTTCTGTTGGGTCTGATGGCATTAAATCAGGCTTTTACAAGATCTAAGCACTGTACAAAGAGAAACGTCCTGCAGTGCTCCTCAGAGGCAGCCTGCTATCCATTAATCTCATTTTGAAGGAAATGAGGAAAGTGGCACAGACAGGTGCTCCCTAGCAAGGCACCACAAACATTAAAGGAAATACATGGGCTGATACTCCAGAGAGGAAATGGGCTTGGAACTCAGTGTTGACAATAGACAAGCAACGGAGGGAAACTCGAATACTTCTGTATGCAGCTGAATTCAGGCCCAGGTCTTGGCTGGGACTCCCAAGCCTGGGGAGATGTGCCATTATCTGCAACAATCTCCCCTCACCACTGCTTGGAGCTGCACAAATGCACTAAGCTTGTCTTTCCAAGGTGTTCATAGCAGCACAATGCTGTCACTCTGTGGATTGCCCTGTGAAGTCCATGTCTTGAACTTTTTGTGGATACTTTGCAGTATGTGTAAATTCAAAATTTCAAAGAAAAGAAACAGATAAAAGCAACTTGGAAAGAGAGTCTCAGATCCTTTCCATGTAGTTGAGAGTTTATATTTGAGGAAATAGGGATGTGACTAAATTATGCATTTATTTAAGTGCATTGTTTTATCAAGGCATAAATATTTATTTACAATGCTCATATAAATAAAGGCAAGGATCATTTAAATTCATTTTTGGGTTGCCAGAATGCCTCACTGGTTTGGACTGGAATTAAGAAACATGAAAAAGTCATGTCACAAACACACCAAATATATAAAATACAGGTTTACTAGAGAAATAGATCTAGTAAACAGAGCAATCTAAAACTAAATGAGAAACTTAAAAGGGATTTAGGAAGTCAAACACTGGAAGCTATGATTTGCTTCTCATGTTAAAAATAGCACCTCTTTCACATCTCAGGCTTATTTCAAACAATTCTAGTTTATGGAGACTATTCTATGGAAAAAATATTTAATATATTAATTTTCCTTTAGGCAGACATTTCAGCTGCAATAATAAACCATCCCTGAATTTCATGAACGAACTAGTTTTACATCAAAGCCATGGTTTATGCCCATAAAAAGTTTTGCGCTATAGCCCAATGTGGAAAAAAATATTTTAAAACATGGAAGCATTTAATATCTAAAATATGCAATAAATGCCCTTGAAAACAGTACACAGTGTCTTGTCAGTGACGCTGTTATTTATCTTCAGGTAACTGTTATTTATCTTCAGGTAACTATTATTTTGGGGAGCAATTTAAGTTTTAAAGTTTTGAAAATTTATAACTAGGTTCTGATTTTTCAGCTTGGTCATAACTAGTCTGTAGTTTTTGTACCAGCAGTTTTATGGAGGGGGGTGAGGCGTTTGCAGTAATTGTGCACATGATTGATGCCAGTTTAAGAGTCTTCAGAGATGGCTTGTTTCATTTTGGTCAAAGATCAGCAATGGTTACACAGGGTTTAAACCATTACTGAGTATTGAAAAATTTCTCACCAGATGTCTGTATGATTGTGTTTTCTAGCCTAATATTTAATTGGGCATCTAATCAGCATCAGTGGCCCTAAGATTCTTTGTGTTCACAGAAATGGAAAGTAAATCTGTACTAAAGTAATGAAATTAAATCCTTAATATGTCCCATTGCTTGGTATTTTGCAATATGAAAAATTTGCCATTCTGTTTCTGTCTTAGGTTATTCTTTCATTCATCATCATTTACTTTCATAACTTTTTGCTTTGTGACTGTCTAGGGCTTTGTGAAATTCTTTAGAAGAATTTGGGCTCATTTGTGTTAAATTATTGCAGCTTGTCCTTTGTACACTGTGATGTGGACTTGCAGAAGACATATTGGTGGCTGTGATACTTTAATACCTGATCAACTGCTCCTCCCCCCAGGCTTTTGTACCTTCTGTCTGAACTTTTATTACTGTCTGTTAAATTATGGCTGTCCCATTAGTGCCTAACAAAGGTCTTTGTTCTCCTGGAATTGTCACTCTGTGTTGGTCTTTTCCCAGCTGCAGATTATGTAGTTACCAAGTTTGCCAGTTACCTCACATGCAGGTCTGGCTTTACTTTGGTTAGATGGAGTACCAAAAAGTATTATGTCAAGATATTTTCCTGTCTCTTCTATACTGTTTATTGAGTCCCCATGTTTCCTCTTGGCTAGCTGGCCTTGTATGCTGGAGGAGGAGTGTAACAAAGATTACCTTTCCTTTAACAAATTCTGTTAGTCATTCATCCAGATTTACCATTGTTTTCAGTATGAACTCTAATCACTATATCCATGTCTCCCTTACTTACCACTCCTCCAGCACACATGTATGATTTATTTTATTTGCTTTGCTGACAGTTAAAGATTTTTGGCATTTGAGAAAGTAAGTGTTGGCATTCCCAGTCCTGTGATTGTCAAATACAGATAAGTATGCCCCTGCAGATATTCAGGGAGAGTTATGTTTCTTGCTACCTGAGCTGATAGAGTTGCAAGGATAAATGCAATAGAAATTCAGGTTTTGAAAGCACAAGTGAGCAATTTCTTCCCTTTTCCATTTCAAATCACATGTGAGTATGTCTGTGCCATTACCAGTAGTTTTGCACAACAAATACCAATTTTTTTTTTAGACAGAAGTAAGAAAGATCATTGGGTAGCAGCATTTCTCAGAAGAATATGACATTGTTACAAGATTGCCTTTTGGTATCTACAGCATTACTGGTAGGCTGCCTACCCTCTTGCTATGTCAGTAGGCAGTCCTTTTACACAGAACTGCATCTTCAGCAGAGTAACACCAAAAGCAATGAGATCCAAAACATGAGACATGAAGGTCTTCCCAGTGAATTGCTTTACTTTCAGTGTCTGTGGTCTGTACTGCACACCTGAACCAAAGTCATGTGGCCAGGCTTTTGCCCATAGACTGGACTGATGAGGACAGATCACCGCAAAAGTTAAAAAACTTGCAGTTTTTAATTCCTGGCTACTACATTGTGATTATTGGCTCTGGCTGGGGTCTTTTTATGGTCTTGGTACTCAGTGTAGGTCTTGCTTGGCTGAGTATTAAAGGCATAATTTTAGGGTGACTGGAGAGCTGGGAATAAGAGGGAGTGAAACAGAGGAAAGGAAGAATCATCCTAAGCCTGTAAGGGTTGTGTAGTCATCCGCAAGGTGAGGAAAAAGGAATGAACTGTTTGATAATGTCTGAAAAGAATCATTTGGATGAAAGCAGAGGAGGATAGGAAGCTTCTCCCTTCTCCAAAGTGTTTCTGTGAGGTCACACCAATGGTTTGATAAACAAGATATTTGCATCTTTACTGTTTGACTGTTTCACAGCTGTCATCCAAGTAACCATGGAGTGTGAACTAGTACTTGAGCTGCACTATTCTAGGCACTAGTATGGGCAACAATCAATTTAACTTAATGCAACAAATCATGTGGATAAAGTGACCATGTCACCTTCCTGAGATGGCAAAATATTATTGACCCTCTTCCTTTCTTTGACATACTCTAGCACTACTCCAAATCTCTCTTCTCCACTTCCATAGCAGTAATTGTCAAATCCTAGATAAGAGAAGGAGTGTATCAGGCCTGAGCACAGTTCATATACTCTGTACAACTGCTGGAGGGAAAACTGGAGAACACCTGAATGACTGTTTTATTTCTGAACAGGACTCTTTGTCTAACCTGTCAACCACCCATCTGGGAATCTCTCATTTTGACACAATAACGAGAGAACCAGTTTTACAAATGAATGTTCAGAAGCTGGAAAAAGCAAGTCCCAACTCATATGCTCTGCATGTCACCTTTCTATTTAATAATCTGCAATTTAGATGTCAGTTCAGTGGAGGTTTCACCCCTTGCTGTTTCACTTCCAGTTAAGCATGTCAGTGGGTTGAGATGTACATACCCTGCAGCTGTGGCAGTTTTCCCTGATAATAGCATAGAAGGGATCAACCACAAACACATTTTAAAATAATTCTTCCCCTTGGTTGGTTAATTTTCCTTTCAAAGTTCTCATTTTATTAATTTGAATTGCTCACCTGGTTTAACACTGCACTAAGACATAAAACTAGCTCCTCTGGGGAGCATGCTAATATAGCTCTCACCATTGCAACAGCACTGTCCTAAATTTCATTTCCCCAGGCTCTGTCCCTTCATTTTCAGGAAGTCAGGCAACAAAACTACAAATCTTTTCTTCAAGCCTGACGAGTCTTCTGCATGTGTCAGGTGTTTGCCAGGTTGCTTCATTCAAGTCTTTAGGATTTGTAGTCTTTTCCAAAAATTATCTCACTTGTTCTGTCTGAGGTGCCTTTTACACCCATGGTGCATATGCAATCCCTGGAATCAGAACTGTCAAAGAAGAGAGCTGTTGGATGTGGGCCTAGCTTTAGAAATATTATCTCTCCAGTCATTTGGGATTGCAATGCTCATGAAAGTTTGACAGCTCTGCAGCCACAGACCAGATTGTGGCCACTGTACGCAGAGAAGAATGAAGCAAGAACCCTCCATCACCCCTGCCTGAGGCATTGAACAGTGTCTCCATACAATGGCAGTCCCCAAATACCTTGCAATCAGGTAGTGCTCCTCCCTTAAGGCATCAGTTCTCTACCAGCAAAATGAGTGGAGGTTCAGGGGGACTTAAGAAAAATGTGGGAAAAGCAAATTGTGTTGAGAAGAGAGTCAGTTCCTATGCTACCAAATTAAACAAGTCAAGGAGGAGGCAGTGACAGAGGTTTGAGCCAGTGGCTGAAGTCCAGACAATAAAGAGGCACAAGGAGAAGGTGACAGGGAAGGGACACTAGCAGGTGTTTCGTCAAGAAAGGATGAAAAGGTCAGCACGGACAGTGGGAAGAGACACAAGCAACCTAGGAAGCAGAGAAGGGGAGTTTAGTAGAATCGGAGAGGAAATCACGACCCTTTGAGAATGACAGGCTCTTGGTGACAGAAGCACTCTTCCTGAGGAATTAATTGATCAGTTAGGTAGCTTTCCTACAGCTTTTGTATAGATGGATGAAGTACTAGCCCAAGGTAAATCAATTCCTGACAGAATCTGTGCCCTTCCTTAAATGCTGGCAGACAAAGCTGTGCCTCAGCAGGGAAGAGAACTTTGTCAGCATTTGGATGAAGCTAGTGGCCACCTGTTTCTCTATCTGAAACATTTCTCTGTTTCAAGTATGGCATTTATTCTGTTTTATTCCCATCTCTCAGACTTTATTCCTTGCTCTTCCACTGGCCTGCTGGTTGATCTTGGACTTTTTTTTTTATATCTACCCACCTCAGTTTATGCACCTTTACATTAAGCCTAAAATAATTTGTCTAAGGATGTTCTATCCACTAATAAGTGGGAGCTGTGAACTTAGAAGAGAGAAAACATATTTTAATCAGACTAAGTTACCTTATAAAAATCAAAACATTCTTCCAATGCATTTCCTTTTCATTTGAAACCATTTTAACAAGTGTTACATACAACTCATTAGATTAGTCACTTATCTACCTTACTTCAGTTTTTACTTTATTTGACTGCAGAACAGTTTGAATAGAATCCAGAGAATACCAAACATTTGGCTCATCTGTCTCTGATACTGAACAGCCACATTACAGAGGTTCTGCATAGCTTTGGCTCATCTGTCTCTGACACTGAACAGCCACATTACAGAGGTTCTGCATAGCCAACTAGGAGATGTCTGTAATAATGACAGGTCCTGACTTTTTGAAAAACAAGGTTTGCTTATCTGGCACTAAAATCTCTGGCTCTTAGACCCAAAATTGAGGACACTGAATATCTGAGAAGCATATGTTCCAAATCAGTTGTCAGTGAATGACCAAGCAAATGCATGGAACAACTTACACATTCTTCAGACTTTGCAAATGCATAGACATTTTCTCTTATTTTTGAGTTTTTCCTTTACACTCCTATTCAGATGGAAACCTCTCCAAAAGCCAGGTGCTGTGGTGCACAATGGGAAAATAGCACCAGGAGTGATTAATTGCAAAAAATGGAAGATGTATTGTGTAATCATATGCCAGGAGAAGGAGCAGGCAACATGACTTGGTTTCCATTTCAAATAAATAGACAGTGGAACAATCAAGAAACTGCCAAAGTAAATTAATTCAGCATGGTTGGAACACCAGCACATTGCTGCTTCAGAGGTTTCTGTCACAAGTTACAGCACCAATGGTGAAAGACACAGATCTTCTGTTTTATTTTTCACTTCCTGAGCCACACTCTGCTCTCTGTTATTCTAACTGACATCTGGAGAAACACCGGTGAGTTCACTCAAATTAGTCTGAGTTTAAATTATTGTAAAACAGATCAGATTCCTGCCCACTGTCCTTGAACCCCTGAGATATGCAAAATGTGTGATGGACTCTTTCTCATGGGGATTTATACACTGATTTAACTGTTACTGACAGCTTCTTTACCACATTATGAGCTTTAGGGGAGAAGAAAAAAAACTTTAACCATGAAAAAGTGATAGAAATAAAGAAAAATTAGTTGCTCTCCTTGGAAATTGTAAGAGGTCCCAAGGCCACATCAGAGCACATTATTTAAATTCTTTAAGCTTTCATCGGCAGTGTAGAACTTCTCTTCCAACAGGTCTAAATCTGCATTTGATCTTGTAATTTGAGATATGCTAAATTAGAGGTTATCATACTCCTTTACTCTGAACTCTGTCACAGGGCTTCTTGTAAAAGGCTTTGATTTTGCATAAGCTGAATATAAACATTACAACATGCACACCCTTGACTTGCACCAAACACTGTCTCTTTACAAACTTCAGTAGTGTTGTGCAGGTGTGTGAGCAAGGATTTACCAACACACTAGGCTATGCACAGCTTGTGTTAGAAGGACAGAACACTCAAACAGTACAAAACCTGACATGCTTTATGTGAAAGCAGAGCACTCCTTCATTAGCTGAAGGTCATAGATTATAATAATGCTTGACACTTACAATCCTGAAGGTGTTGTACTCCATCTAATTAAAATTGGCTGATATGTAGGCTTTTATGCATAGGGAAAGTAAAGTAGATATTTCCCTGAAGACATAGATAGAAGAGGAAAGAAGTCATAGGCACAGAATCCTAATTCTAATTCAGTTCCTGGGTACCAGAGCTTCCTCAGATTCCTGACCACACTTTCTAATAATAAGGGAAGAATTGGAATTTCATTAAAAAATAAAATAAAAAGTGAAGTGAGGAATAGCTAATAAATCTATCATTTATGCTAAACCATGGCAGAATATTTTGAAGAACAAAGTGGTTTTTTCAGGAGTATGAGTAGAAAAGCAAAGCATAACACCCACTTGTCTAGGAATTCACAGGATTATTACAAGCCCAAAATCATTCTTATTTCTATTGCTACTTCACATCTTCTTTCCTAGTGCAAAATCATAGAGTACCAGCAGCAGCTTTAAGGAACATTCTCCTTGCTATGTTTGAGAATGTCTAACACATTCATCTTATACAGACATTGCATGTCAATGCATTTATTAAGCTGGACACCATAACATTACTGTTTAGCTTATATTAACCAAGTAAGCAGAAGGGAAACCCAAATCTGACCAATTCCAATTTTAGATTTTGAGTTTTTATTCCTTTTTTTTCTACCAAGTTTTACTAATAAATGCATAATGAAATATCGAGTTCCTCATAAATCACAGTTGCATGAAGCTCACTTCATCCAGGAGCACAACTATCTGTCATTCTTTGCCCTGGACTGTATGATGTGAGAGGCATCCACAAAAGTCATCTCCCTTGGTGCTCTCCATTTGAGGTTGGCCATTACTAGTGTTTGGAGCAGCAAAGGTCATATCCCTTGTGCTGAGTTGCCATCTGAAAGGACACATCTCCATGCTCAGAAAACTCCCTGATATCTGCAAAGTTAAAGAAGCATTTTGGAATTTTTCTGCAAGCACAGACAGACCTGGGTCTACCTGGCAGAGTTACACCACTGATGGTCAGCAAGGCCCACTTGCAGTAGTAGGAGCAATGCCCAAGCATTCCCTGTGGGTTTTTTATTCAAACTGAAGCAGTCAAGAAGGTCATTCTTTATAAAAACTGCAGACAAGATGAATTGTATCAATTAATTTTTCAAGAAAGCAGGATGTTCTCTCATACTGTCTTGTATTTGTTTATAAAACAGAGCAATACACTGAAATAACTTTTCTTACTAGGTTACATTTGCTTGTGATAAACTGAAAACAGCAAAAATGATAGTGTGGAGAGTCAAGAAGTTCTTTTCCTCAAAGCACCACCTAGAAAAGTTTCCATCTAAGAGTGTGGAAGACATTTTCAGGAATTGAATAAACAGGCTCAGTTATTTATACTGAAAAATTCCAAAGATTAGGCTTCTCCTTTTTAATGTCTCAGCCCTAAAAGGTATATGATATATGTGTTCAGTTTGTTCCTTTTTACATTTGCCCTTTAAGTGCAGAGTCCATTGATAGCCATTCAGAAAACACTCAGGACTTGAGTGCCATGAGTTTTAGCAAAGCTAACAAGAGAGGGATTTTTGATATAAGGAATAGTGTTTAAAGCAACCTCGTGAAATTGCTGGTTTCTATACACTGCCAGGAACCAACCTGGAGTGGGAGGGGAGCAGGGAAGCTTCAGAGGAAGTCTTACAGAAATGAGCAGCAGCCAACGCTGTCAGCAATGCCAATGAGAGCCAGACTGGCAGTTTAGTCAGGGTTTAAGCTAGTGTCTGGAATTTGGACACCCTTGAACACAAATCCTTAGTGCCAGGTTGCTCTGTAGCTGACTGGCACTTCAGGCAGCCATACAGACATGGAGTGGCTATCCTGCTGCAGATGACATGTCTAACCTTTGGAGAGAGTAAGAGATCTGATGTACAAAGACATGACAACTATTTGGTTTCATTTGTTTCATCCTGTCACATGGGATGGCCAGAATCACATTTATCCTTCTCTAGCAATGGGCTGACACATAGTTTTTCATCCATTTTACTCCTGCAAGGAGTCATCCTTGCTGCTGAGCAAGGTAGGATGCTGCAAAATTATTCAATACTCGAGAGAGATTTTTTTAAATGTAAGCCACCAGGTTTAATGAGAGGACAGGCCTTTTCCAGCACTCACCAGGTCAGGAACATTTTTGTTACCTTCTCTGAAGCAATGCAATTTTGCTTGGCCTCGCAAGAGACCTTTTTGTCACAGGCTGCATGTAACACCCAAATTTCTGGAGAGGAGTGCACTGCCAAATTGGACCCACTGCTGCGATTTGGTTGCAGTATTCATGGAGGCTGAGGATGCCTGAAATGCCTGAGGATGTAGTTATCTTCTGTGTCATTATCCATATTGGACTACCAAAGTCGAGAAATTGAGGGTGTGGTTCAGTGAGACTTGCCAAGCATTTATCAGCTGCTGAGGAACAGAGCTCCAGAGGGATTGATGGGAATTGGTGGATCTTGATGTTTTTCAGGATCAGATCTACATCCCTTTAGGAATAACTATTTCCCCATTATAGATACAACATTCAAAAATTTAGAATCCATTTGCATATTTTATCTTTTTTTTTAAACTAAACTACAATGACAGGTTTTGTCTGGAGCACTTTAATGGCACGAGGAGTTGGCAAGATCTGCTAGTCTAGACTTTTAAACTAAACTACAATGACAGTTTTTGTCTGGAGCACTTTAATGGCACAAGGAGTTGGCAAGATCTGCTAGTCTAGAGCCCAAACTTGGACTATTAACCTCTGACTCCCATTAGTTCCCAAGAAATGCCTAGTGATCAGTGTTGCTTAGTTAATTTGTAGTGAACTGACAGGAAGATGTGGACCTGTTTTCTCCTAATTGTGTTACTTTATAAATATGTCTTTTAAAAACCTAATTCATGTTATTCTTTAGACTTTTGACCTCCTATTCATCTTCCTCCTGACATACAACAGATGGACTTGAATCTAGGATGAACTATGACAAGTCTTCATCTAGTAGGAGCTCTCATCAGCATGGTTACTAGCTGTTCTGCCTTGCAAACACTCTGCTTCAATAGAAATAAGGAAAATGCCTTTATCCTCATTTCTCTGTGAAATACAATGTATTTGGAAGATAAGCCTAGACCTTAATGTTAATCATAAATCAATTATGTTTATCCTAAACCTGGAAAGCATGAAAATGCCTTCTTCCCTTATTGTGAAATCCAGTAGGATATTCACAGTAATTATGACACTTTTTGTACAAATCATAAGCTCATATCATAATCATTACAGCTACCACTTAGTAGTGTCTACCTTAGAATATTTGAAATGTCCATTTCAATTGCAGTGGAGGTTTGGGAATTTATTTCTTTTTAATAACTGAAGTAAATCCTATCTTGAACCAGGTTTCCCCTTTCTATTCCTCATGTAGCCTTTTGAGTTTAGTCAGATTTTACATGACACAAAGAAAGTGAGAAAGGAACTACGAGGTTAAGCCTGTAAAATACTGTCTATGCCCAGTACCATTGGCCATTGATTTGGCAGATAAGCATCCTGCACGATTGCTCCTTACACCTTGAGTGTGTAAATCGATTATGTCACTCAAGCTGTCCCCACTGTTTGTTATTACTATCACTTGAACCATCCAACGTGTTTATCAGATGGAGACCTCCTCAATGTTAAGGGATGTACAAGGACAGTGTAAATGTCACAAAGGTGGGAAGAAAGAAATATTCTTAATCCTGCTGTATGGATAAGTAGCTGGAATACAGAGAAAGTAAAGATACTTCATTGTCTTCGTGCTCCTAGTTTTTTGAGGTTGGGTTTTTGGAGGGGTTTTTTTGTTTGTTTGTTGGGTGGGTTTGGGGTTTTGAGGGTTTGAGGGTGGTCAGGGGGTAGGGGGATGGAATTTAGAGTTGTGATCCCACCTGGTACACAAGTTCCAGCTTATAGGAGAACAGGAAAAATGGGTTAATGTACCATCTGTGTCTTGTACATACTATTCTGTTACCAACCATGTCTAACAACTGTCTAGGTTCATAATAGGCTCTCAACTCCCTTAAACCAACTTACCCCATGTGATACTGAGGTTCTGGGTTTGGCTCACATTGTGACTGGCAGTGCCAGAGAATAAATTCTCTGCATCTTGCCTCACAGTTTAGTTGCCAAGATATCAAATAAGCACAATTCTGCTTATGAGGGTGCACCTTTAATTAGCAATGTCTAAAACTCAAGCACCAGAAACATCCCATTATTCTGTGTTCATTATGAAATAAGTGTCATGGACTCATTTCTCCCACTCATCTCGGACTCTGTGGAATGTAAGCATGATCTTATGGTCAGGCCCTGCTGCCCTTTCCCCATTAAGTACTAAACTGTCAGAATGAGTGGAAACGGGTGTATGCAGAGAAGTAAAGATGGCTATATCTGAAAGAGTGATTTTGATTGTTGCAACTATGGTTGAAATTAAATCTGTCTGAGAAGTGCAACCAAACTTTTTCAGGCTCTTTTGTGTACCATCATGACTAATGACTATTGTGCCAGTAAGCATGTTAATAAAAGGACACTTCAAAAACTCTCCCTTATGGCAATGCCTATTTCAGTTCCATGTTGTTACTTTTTTGAAGATTCTGAAACATTTTGGCTCTGTTGTGTCAAACTCTCTATCCACAGGCTATATTCCCTCATTTCTGCATTGCTCCCTCAATGGTCAGAAAGAAAATATTTTTTTTAAGATCAGAAAGCCCATTTTGTGTTAGCAAGGGATAAGTGGGAATAGCAACTAGCTTGTCAGTACTAGTACAGTAAATGCTAAAACATGCCCTTTAATTAACTGGCATCCTGACAAATGACAATGCCAAATCAGAATAAATACTCCAAGCAGTACTCCTATGAAGTATCAAAGATGATAGTTCTGCCCTGGCAATTTAGTTTCTTATTTCTTATTCAGCTTTTTAAAAGTATGAAAGATACACGAGCTCAGCTTACTTTTGACACTTTTCTGTGCAGAAATCAAAACTTCCGAATGAGTAGGTCAAAATACTTGAGTATACCCTTTGTGTTTTTTTCACTTCCCCAAAAATAGGTGGCTAAAATTAATCCCTGTGAGTTTGCATGTAATTGACCATGCTGGAAAACAGGCACCTGAAGCATCTCATCATTTCTCATGCACTATAAGATAGGCAGGGAGGTATCTGCTCCACCTGGCTCAAGCTGTCTAGGTATAATGCATGCCCTGAGATTATGTACTCTTTCTACAGGCTGAGAATATTGATGCATCATGCACAATATCAGCTGCTATTTGTGTCAAAATGCAAGTATGATAATTAACTTTACAGGATGTATAGCATAATAAAGAACCAAATCACTACAGAGGGGCTTTAATTCCTAGTTAGTCTTTTGGTATCATTTTGGTGGGGAAAGGGGGACATCTGGTGGGACATCTTTGTAAAAATTGAGCAAGGCAATTTCCTATTTGCAATAGGACACAAATCCTTAGGGAAGTGCTATATTCTGAATAACCATTAGATTCTGCTTAATTTCTAACCAAGAGTGTTGATTAATTAAGGCATATCAAAACCACACAACAGAATATTTTGAAGTCGTGCATAGCATAAGGACCTTTTATCAAGTTCACAAAGAAGGATAGCTAAGCCTGGATGAATGCCCTTGTAATGAGACTTTTCACAAAAGGTCTGGGAGAGAAGGGGCAGCATGAAGATTCTTCCAGAGAAAGTACTTAATACTTTTTGCTGGGGATTGGAAAATAAATACTAGAAATCTGCAAGCATTGCCTGAGTACATAAGAAAGCAAGATGTGGCATTCACTAAGCCTCAGGTAGACATCTTCTAAACTTGCTTAATCAAGCCTTGGAAATGCAGCAAGGCAGGAGGCAAAACATACAGTAATACTTGAGCATGACTCTTCAAAATAAATTGCAGCAGATTAAAGGATGACATTGGCATACCCAGGGTACAATGCCCAGTATACTTTGCCCCTTCATGTAAACATTAAGTAATGGTCTTTGTTGTTTCCATCTTCTCTGACCCTTTCCTAGCAGCAGTCAATCTGGAGTATGCAGCTTTGCTCCTTCTGCTGCCATTTCATAGTTTCTGTCCCATTTTGTGAATGATCCCCTTCAGAAAGCATCCTATGAGGAGGCAGCTCTGGGTCACAGCATTCACAGGATGAGAGCTTCAATCTTGCTGTGGGAGTAGCAGTGCTAGGAAATCATTCCATGCACAAGCATTGCTGCGCTTTGAGGAGAAGACAACCAGCATGATGTGAGACCTCACCACAGCTCCTCACACTGTCAGGCCCTCTTGCATTGTAGCTGAGCTATCTCACCCTCTGCAAACTGGGTGAATTTAATTCCTACATTTAATTCTGTGGCAAACAGATACATTTTTTTCCACCAAAGTTTGCACAAGAGATCTATTGCAAGCTGAGAATTGAGGTGAGAATTTTTCCCCTACTCCACTGCCATATATAACTTCTTTGTCTACTTCAATGTCCCATTGCAGCAAAGTACACTTTAAGCCCATCACTGTTACAAATTTAGATTTATTTTTTTTATATTTCTGTGTTCTCACGAAAACATTGTCTCTGAGTGCATTTCAGATTTATCTGCAGTCTTGAAAGTGCAGTAAGGGACTATCAGTGCATCTAATGTATGCTTGCACTTGTATTTAAGTTATCATTAGCATAAGGTCTTAAATCAGATTATAATTAGCTAGCTTTTGCAAAGCTAAAGCAGAGCTTTCTAAGATCAAATGTATCTTGCTATTATCCAAAAAGTTATTTCCATATAAAGTATGTTTATTAAATGTGCTGAACTGTTATGTAGTTCCTTTAAATTTATGAAAAGGCTCAGAAACTCCTTGGCAAGAATACTTGAAATGACAATATATATCATAAATGCTTTTCATACTGTATGAAGAACAGTATGCAAAAAGAACAACTAAAAAAGTTCAGCATGTTCACTTATGCTCTGAGTATAACATAAGCCAAGCTGACCTTTTTTATATGAGGCCCTTTTATACTCAAATATATCATTAAGCTTTATTTTAACTGTTGTACTTTCATTATTTTTGGCCAAATCCAAAGTGAAAGCATTCAGGCTTCTAAGCCACCTGATAGGGAGGTATTTAAAAATGGAACAGGGTTCAAAACTGACTCCTTTGATTGATACATAGCTTATTTTAAAAGATAGGCTTCTGAGCTAGCACAAAAAAGTGATGCTAATGTTGTGGTCCTATCTGGAATGCACAGTTTAATTGTCTGGACTTCTACTGCAAGCAGAGCTTCAATTCTCTCTCTCAAAAGTGAGTGATGTCATAGTTTGTTAATTTTGGCAATCACTCTGAGTAGTTTAGTTTTGAAACACGCTACATCTGCCAAGTTAAGCCATTAGCAACATTATTAAATCTAAGTGCCCTTTTACTGTCAAGCAATGAAGAATAAGATTTCTTGCACTAACTCTTCAATTCCCATTGGTTTCTGGAGGGTTTTGTATCAGTGATGCTCAATCATTTTTAAAAACAGGGTCTCACAGCTGATGGTGGGCAGTGAAGCAGCTCTGTGAAGCACCATTATTGGCACAGGTATTGCACTGATGACACTTCAGAGGGCTACTAGTTATGTGACTAACTTTTCCATTTACAGCTATGGCCAAACCAAAATTCTGTATTTGAATGACCATTAATCAAGGAATAAAATTTTGGCACTGAATCTGAATTTGCTTCTACATTTGCTAGGGGAATGGTCGATCATCTGTGTCATTTTTGAGAAAATCCCAGTGAGATTGTTCTCATGGGGAGAGTACACCAGCTAAGCTGTATAAATAAATTTTCAAAAGAATTGACCAGTTCAATTGCCTTTAATCACAGGGTTTAACATGCTTAGAAAGGTAGTTAAATTTCAGCATCAGCCTGGTATGTTCTTCTATTTCTATACCAGCCTAATGGGATTTTCTACTTTTTTTGTGGGACATTGATTATTTACTATTTGCTAGTGAAAACAGCAGCCTTGATGGAAAAATCATGTGATATCTTGTGGTAGATCCTGCCTTCCTATGAGCCACAGTAGCTTAACAGCTAGGGTAAGTGAATGCTCTACCTAAAGGCAAGCAGAAGGGTTGGTTAATGCTTGTCAAGGTGTGCAAATGGCACCATTCCTGAGGATTGCTGGGAGTTTCCTTCCAGAGTCCAAAAATTAAAGTTTTGCATGACTATGTGTGTGTGTGTGTAAACATGGGTATTTTTCAAAATAACCTCAGATTATTTTTGTGGAAATGAATCCATCTGTAAACCTGTTCTTGTTCTGAGTTGTACAATTTCAACTGCCCCAGACTGTTCCATGAAATAAACAGGTGGCTGAGATATAGTTGCCTTAGGAAAAAAATAGGTCCCTTGTGGTAATAGATTGTGCAAAAAATAAGTGGCAAGTGTTTGCATAGAAAGCTTATGCACATATATAACAGATATTGTCTGTGACTTGGGTTAAAATGGTCTTAGAATTACTGCTTACCCATTCTCTTCTGAGGAACAGTGCAATAAAGAAGATATATCTATTTTTTAATTGAGATTATCTGTCAAATCTTGTATAAACAAATCCAAACTCCATTGAACTCTACAAATAAAATCCATGCCAGATTAATTTTGTATGGCTGCTTGCAAACATCATACACAACTAGACTTTCTATAGCAGACTGGCTCCCCAGTGTAAGTGCTGACAACAACTTACACGACCTGTATACAGCTAAAGGTGTGCAATACATGCATACACACTTTTCCTTATGAACTCTGCATAGGACTCTTGCATCTTCCTGGAAGATTAACTCTTTTACTTTGGCTCCAGAGAAGTAAAAGATTCTTCTGTGGAAGAATTCAAAAAAGGAAGCATTCATTTGAATTGAAAACACAGGCAGGAAAATATATGACATCTATAACACAAGAGTTTATTTCTAAGGGATTAGCTGATGAGATTTTTAGGAATAAATACAATGTACATTAGGTTTAGAAAAGGCTTTTCCCTAGATTACTATAAGAACATTATGCCATTGATTTCTGACACTGGATTTGTAAACTTAAAATGTAGTGCTGAATCAGTAAGCATGGCTTTCCTGGGACTTAAAAATCATCTCATGCAGTAATTGTTTCAGCTGTAACTCAAACACCAGCAGAAGTGTGGAAAGTGTGATTTCTGTTCTAATTATACGATGACTGGGCTGAATTTATTAATTTCAATGTAATTCCTCTGAATTAATGAAGCTACACTAGAAGAAAATTCTTTTCTGGTCTAATTTCCAACTTGATCTTTCTTTGTATTTTTTTACCCAAACATAATTGTGACATAGTCATACTGGTTGCATCTGCAAATGCTCATACAAATCTAACACCTGTATCATATTGTGCACTCTTTTTTTAGGTGATAGAAATATTTACAAGCAGGATGAAACTCAAATACCTTTGAGGTAGTCCTATGCTCATTGTTTGACAGAAAACAGGACTGACACATAGATTCTTTGTGAGAGAGCTGACACAAGTGTTCATGAAAACATAACTGAAATTAGTTATTGACTAAAGCTGGAGTAATTTTTTCAAACAAGTCTGCTTAACACATTTTAAGCTCTCCTGCTTGGCAGAAACTGTCCCTGCTTGGCCTTTTTTCAGTTTGTTTCCATTTTAATGTAAAGAACAGTCATTTTCACATCTTGTGTGGAAGTAGCAGTAGCAATTCAATATGTTCAGTAATGCTAACAGCTGGGGAGATGCAGGAGTGATGTACTGATACTGAAAACTCTCTAAGCTGCTTCTGCTTAGGGAGTGGATAGTGGAAAGATAAGGTTCAAAGTGCACACACACTTCTCTTCCTGCACAGAAAAGCTAAACACTGTTCTTACTGGCCTGTTTGTCAGGCTTATCTCATATTGAAATACTTAGGAAAATGTGCTGTATAAAATATTTGAACTGATTGAATGAAACAAAAGCCTGAAGTTTCCTGCTGCAGCAAAGTCTTCAGTGTCATCAGATAGAGCTGACCTTTGGTAAACCAGAATCTGATCTTTCATCATTCCTTGAAATATTTCTGCTTCTTCCATTAATTATTCTTCATATTCCTTCTCCTTTTCCTTTGGCCACTGGAGAAACAGATATCAATTTATATTTCTACATATGTACATGAGCTAGCCAAGAAGGCCAGTGGTATCTTGGGGTTCATTAGGAAGAGCCTTGCCAGCAGGTCAAGGGACATGATCTTTCCCTTCTATTCAGCCTTTGTGAGGCCACATCTGTGGTGCTGTGACCAGTTCTGGGCTCCTCAGTGCACAAGAGACATGGAGCTCCTGGAGCAGGTCCAGCAGAAGGCTACAAAGAGGATTAGAGGCCTGAAGCATCTCTCTTATAACACAGGCTGAGGGAACTGGGCCTGTTCAGCCTCGAGAAGAAATGACTGAGAGAAGACCTCATCAATGTCTATAAGTATCTGAAGGGATGGTGTCAAGAGGATGGAGTCAGACTCTTCCTGGTGGTGCCAAGCAATACGACAAGAGGCAATGGACAGAAACACTTCCCCTCGTGAGGAAGTTGTATATAGTGATGAGGTCTCACCTCAGTTTCCTCTTCTCCAGGCTGAACAGACCAAGTGACCTCAGCCACTCCTCATATGACTTCCCCTCAGGGCCCTTCACCATCTTTGTTGCCATCCTTTGGATGCTCTCTAATAGCTTAGTATCGTAGAATCAGTTAGGTCAGAAGGAATCATAGTGGGTCATCTGGTCCAACCCCCCTGCTCAAGCAGGGCCACCCGAGAGCACATGGCTCAGGATTGCATCCAGACAGCTCTTGAATACCTCCAGTGAGGGAGAATCCACAATCTCTCTGGGAAATCTGTTCTGTGTGCAGTGACTCGCACAGTAAGAAATTCTTCTTCATATTCAGGTGCAACTTCCTGTGCATAAGTCTCTGCCTGTTACCTCTTATTTTATTGGTTTGCACCACTGAGAAAAGCCTGGCTCCATCTCCTTGGCAGACAATATTTCTTGTATTGGAGTGCCCAAAACTGCACATGGTAATATACTGTGTATAATATATA
>NW_008670818.1:0-30018 GCF_000695815.1 Acanthisitta chloris
ATGTATATATGTATATTTATAAATATGAAAGCTTCCAAAAGTTTTTGAGGACTTCTTAGCTGTAGAAGTATTTAAAATCACTGTGTGTGTCTCTGTGTGTATCTCCTCTTGTATCTCCAGCTGCTGGCACCCTGCCACATGGGCAGCAAGACAGAGTGGACAGTTGTTACCTGGGACTGGATAACCACTGTCCTCTGCTTTCTCACAGCTCATCCAGTTCAGGTACAAGATTGGGTGTTTCTCACTGCACCTCCTTGCTCCCAGGAAAAAACAAGGCCCAACAGGTGTGCAGGTACCAATGGGGCTCCCAGCACAGAAAGCAGAGTCTGCTCATGTGCCCAGGCATTTCCATGGTTGTGAGGTCTGAGGCCTTGCAGCCTTGGCAGCACCAGAGTCACTTTGCAGCTGTCTGACCAGCCCCTCACAGTCCTGTCAGCAAGGTGCCAGGGTCTGTGCTGGTGTCAGTGGGACGGCTGAAGGCTGAGGGTCCCCAGGCAAATTGGGACTGCTGGAAGGAAGCACATTTATGGGCTGCTTCCTCTTCTAGTGCTGAGCTTGTTGCAGAGAACAAGTGCTTCATTTGATTTCTCTAAATACCTCATTGCCTCCAATGATAAACTGCATTTTCCCAGCAGCTTCCCTGGTCCCTGAACTGAGCTGTGCAGCTGTTGTATATCCTGTTTATGCTCAGTCACCAATTTAGTCACCTCCACAGGGTGTTTTTTTTCCCATATGGTTTCACTGGCTTCTGAATGGTTCTGTGATTGTAGGGGAAGAGTTTATTAAATGTTAATTCATCTGGGCTTACATGTACTTCAGTCTCAGGTTGGCTGGTGAGCTCCCTGCCATGCAGCTCTTGAGTAAGCTGGCTCTGCTCACTCCTGTCTGCAGCAGGGGCTCAAACCTGGATACTTCTCTTCCTCCCTTCTTCAAGTGCTGTGGAAGCAAAATACCCCCAGGTGGAAATGTTGGATAGTCTACCCCTGTGTGTGCTGCCCTCTTGGTGGGTCTGGACTTTACTGAACATTTTGATAAGTAAAATAAATGAACATTTGAGAAGTAAAATAAATGATGAAGAGATGTCAAGGCAGGAGAGGATGGCAGTGTTTCTGTGATGTGTTGAGTTTCTTTGACAAAGGTGTGTTGTTGTTTTGGGTGGATCGTTGGTTTTGGTTTTGTTGTGTTATTCCTGAGTGTATTAGAATACACCATTTATTTTTCTAGGTTAGTGGGTAAGGTCTCATGCAAATTGTTCCTGAAAACAGCTTGTTTTCCCTGTCCAGGAACAGCGTGCCTTTTCATGCCTGTATTTAGCCTTCTTGTAAACATGGACAGTTCCTAAAACCAGTGTCTTTCCCTTTACACAGCCAAGTCTGCCAGAAACCAGTCCAGAGAAAGCAATTTCATTTACCACAGCATTTCTCTAGCCTTACTATTTTTGGAGGTGTTTTCAAAGGCAAATACACAGAAAGCAGCAGCTGTTTCAGTCACATACATTAAAATCAAGTTAGCTGAGGAATGAATTTTACAACACATCACTTTTACTGTCATACATGAAATGAGTGATTTAACTGATGACTATAATTTAAATCAAAATATTGCAGGCTTCTTTCAGGAAAAGAAAAGTAGGTGAGGTTTAAATGAGAAATAAATCAGGATTGAAACTCAAGACTTTTTCTGATGCTAATTTTCAAAATAATGAGCATAGTTCATCTTGTCATACGCATTACACAACACTAATCCCCTGAGGCTCAGTCCTCTGTGCCAGTGTCACTTGGCTGGTCCTGACAGGGCTGCACCTTGGCACCTTCCAGAGCTGATGGGTGCCGTGCCAGGGTGGATTCTGTGTGCCTGCAGCCCATCCCAGTGTGTGTGTCAGGTAAACAGGCCTTTTCCCACGTGAATAAACACCCATGCGGTTGCAGAAAGAGACTAGTGCAGAGAAGAGATCAACTGCTAAGATTGGGAATGAGTGGTGAGGCAGGAGCATTCTGTGCATGCATAACAGCTGGCCAGAAAACCAGCAGGGGCAAGGTGTGCTGCTCTGCAGGGCACTCCTGGCTGAAAGGCTGCCTGGGAGTCTCCTTTCTCCCGACCTAAGGGAATAGTCACCTTCTTGTGTCTGTGTTGGGCCAGCAGCAGCTCTTCCCAGCACCACCTTCACCAGGCAGACGTGGCTCTGGCAGGTTATCTGTGAGAGCTGTGCGGTTTCCCAGCAGCAGAGGAGCTCTGCCCACAGCCTCACCAGCAGCCAGCTTTGAGTTCCTTGTTGTTTCAAAGTCTGTTACTGTGAGTGGCAAACTGCCTAGTCATTCCCTAGGCCTCTCACCTGCAAGACACAAAACTACAGGGGAACACCCTGAGTCCCATTCAGAGGTGTAACCCCAAATCCTAAGAGCTAACCTGACACCATATCCCCCAGTGAGTTGCATGCAGCAGTGTTGTGCTCACTTTTGGGTTTATTTATGGGTTGTAACAAATAATGCGTGAGCAAATAGTTGTATAAGTCATCTGTCATATTGTATTTATCCTTAATCAGAGGATGCTTTGAAAGAAAGTCTTATCATGCCAAACTTGTGACAGGCTGTGTGGATCTGAGTGAAGCTGAAAGGGCCCAGGGCAGGTGAGTGCTGTGTTTGCCAGGCTGCAGGCACCACCTGCAAGCAATGATGCATGAGGGTGGGAATCAGGGCTGTGAGAAAGTCACAAATCAGATCTGCTTTTCCTTTTCCCAGTGCTGTATTCCTTCTGCTTTCCCTCATTTTGTATCAAGAAGCCACCTTGGTTCTTTTAGGCACCAGAATTAAGGGATATGGTTTTTCTTCTCACGTGTACCTTGGATGATGGTTGGAGAAAATGAGAATTTAATAAATCAGTTTGGTTTTTTAAGATGGGGCACTTTCAGTCTGTATTTCTGGGTTTGCTCACACTGACAAATGAGGCTGAAGTTCCCCAAATGCTTCCAGAGGGAAGGACCCAAGTGTCCTAAGGTTTAGGGTAACTTTCTGTGTACAGAAATGAACTGGATCCCTGCAGCTGAGTTATGTGGATACCCTGTTCCTGAACACAAGGAACCTTCTCCTGAATAACTGTCTTTGACACTAGAGCAACCTTGGGGGGAAGATTCTCTGGCAGAGCTGTCTGGGTGGGGATCCTATAGCTGTCAGGTTGGTGGTTGTAGTCAAGCTCTCCAGTGGGTGTTGTGTCACCTCTGAGCTGGAGCAGGTCCAGTTCTGTGAGGCAATAGGGAATTTTAAAGAATCCACAGGTAATCTCTTATTTCTGGACACTTAAGGCTGACTTGGTAACCTTAGCAGTTACAGATTGTTATGCATAGATACACACTAGCCTATTCGTCTGTTAATTATCTTCCCTGATCCACAAAAATGGTGGAATATATTTCTCAGTTATATACAATTCATATATTATATATATATGCTGGAAGGGAGCAGGAGATAAAAATTGTTGGTGTGCTTAGTTCTTCATTTAGAAGAGAAGAATGAACTTCTCTTGTGCTAAGTGCCTTCTCATTTTAATGTGATATAGCTTGAGTTGTGAATAGGTTTTCAGAAGATAAAAACAGGACTGAGTCTGGGGTCTCTAGGCTTTGGCAGGAAAATCTCTCTTGCTTTGTTCTTGAGGGAGAACCAAAAGCCAGGGTTTTGTGGAAACAGGTACAAGGTTGTTTTGGTTGGTTGTTGCGGGGCAATTAGTTTGGGATCTGGAGGCCAAATCTTTCTATGTGCCTAAGCAAGTGCATTTGCAGCTCCTTTTTGGAAGATGCCATCTCAGGTGCATATGCTGTTCACTGACTTGATGTGCACAGGTAATGAATGAGCTAAAATTATTTCAGTAATGGTTTGGGGATGATAGGGAATGGAAAAAGTGCTAAGACTCATCTTTTCACAGCTGTGAAGTTTTATTGTAGTCCTTGTTCTCTTCTGGCTCCATCCCAGATGTTACAGTTACATAATAAGGAGGAAGAAGAGGAGGAGGAGTTGGTTGGGACAGGTTCCCTGGGACGAGGGGCAGAGCAGGCTCACATTGCACTCTGTGGTAGGTCATAAAGACACTTGATCCCTATTTGATACATGTGGAGAAAAAGAAGACCAGTCTGTTAGGATATAAAAGGGATAATGACTTAGGCAAAGTGAGTAAGCTGAGCGTGAGGCTGCCTGGGAACTCACTGGATGGAAAGGAAATAAAGCAGTTCCCACACTTACCTGGGACAAGCCCTGGGCATGATGTGTGAGTGAGGCACGATGCAGAGTCCGTGTCAGTGGTGCTGCTCTTCCCAGCACTGACACAGCACTGCCTGCTTCTGTGGGAGTGCAGGAATCCTCACTTCCCAAGTGAACATCTCTGTATTTCAGAGAAGAAAATAGATCACATCAAAATAAGCTGAAGATTATCTTAAACCAGTAGGAAGAGATTTTGAAACTAAACCCCTCAGAAATGGGATAGAACTTGTGAATCTCTGTACAACTTCAAATGCACTGCAGTCAAAAATGCCTCTGGGTGCCCTGGGCTCTGAAGAATATCATTAAAAAGGAAAGTAAGAGATCCTTGCTTGAAAGGAAAATTCAGCAGTGGCACAAACCCTTCATAATTTCAAATATGAAGTCTCTTCTGGAAGAGCAGTAACTTAGGGATCCTGAAAGATCAGTGAGGCATTGTGGACTTGGGGGTTTTTTTGTGTGTTTTTTGTGTTGAGTTTTTTTTTAAAAAAGCAGTATGTTTCATCCTTTATCTATAACCCAGAGGTGATTAGAGAGCTCCTGTGAAGTATCAAACTGCTATACTCAGGTGATAGAAAAGCTGTGAATAACCATATCTTAGAAAAAAATATTTGAGCTTTGCCTGAAAAAAGAGGATAGTAAGGATAAATCTGCCAGAGAGGTAAATGTGTGCAGGAGTTTTATCACCTGTGATAGAAGTTGGATCCTGTATTTCTTAAAGATAAATAAATAAATAAAAGTCTGTTTCATCATTCCCTGGAAGTGAGATCCCTACTGTAACAATTAATTCAGAAAGCTGCCAAAGACTCCCAGGCCTGTGGGAGCCTGGCTGGCATCCGTGATTAATGCTAACTGCAGGTGTGTGGCTCAGGTTGGGGAACCAGCCCTAGGGGAGGCAGCACAAATTACTTAACCCTGCCCAAGTGGGCTTTGTCAGGAGCCTCCCTGCGAACAGGTAACGAGAGGGAAACTGTAATTTAACAGCAATTCAGCAGCAACTGTCAAACACCTCTTGGGGCGAGTTTTGCTTCAGCAGAGGAAAGGAATTAGATAGGATGGAAGGGTCTTCTCCGTGTTCCAGGCTGGAGTGACTTGAGGTCATGTAGTGCAGAGGGACTGACCCACAGACACTGTGCTCTGCTGGACTGTCCCAGGCAGTTCCAGCTGGGGGAAACACAACAGCTGCTCCTCTGTTCTTGGTTTTTCCTTGCAACTCACCCCTGAAGAGGCAGTAGTATCGGGAAGCTCAGGAGGTAGCTCAGGAGCTGTGTGGCTGCACTCAGTGACCCTGGCTAGGGCTGAGAGGCACAGCTGGAGGCTGGCTGGACTGGATCGATTCTGTGAATGTGGAGCATGGCTCTAGGAATAGCTCTCCCACCAGGATAAGGGAGGGCAGGCAGGGGGCTCTGATTGTGATCATCTGCTCCTTAGGTGGCAGACAGTAGTTCTGTTTAATGAGAGAAAAAAACACTTTTCTGATGTAACTGCAGTGTAACTAGACTAAGGGGAGCTTTATTTCTCTTTTTTTTTTTTTTTTTTTTGACTTTTGCAAACACATGTACCTGTGCTGTCTGCTTTGGAGAGGTTTTTTTTTTTTTTTTTAACCTTAATGTGGATTGTCATTACTAAAGATTAAATGGCTGCAACAAACTATTTGATATGGCAAATCCATAATCTAGAGGCTTTTTCAATTTAAGATGTTTACCAAGTGTGCTAACTCCTCAGCACATGGTGTCCAAAGGATAACACCAGCATGGTTTCCCATTTAAGCTGCACAAACAGTTAGGTGCCAGTACCACTGGGGTAGGGGAGGAGAAATACCATTTAGTGACTGCTGGTGACACTGAAGCCTCCTTGGTTTGCAGGAAGGTGCTGGCTCCGTGTGCCAGCCCCTGGGCTCCCAGGAAGTGTTTCACAGTTAGGTACATGATTCCTACCGAAAATATCCCTCTGCACTGAACTGTGCCCTCAGTGCTGCACATGACACTCCTTGGCAATAGGACAGAAACCAGTGAAGGACAGATGTGCAGGTATGCTGTGAAGCAGAACTAGAGGGGATCCTGAGTTCTCCCAGTTGGGAAGGCCCTGGGAAGGGAGCACAAGTCCTGCTTGGGTGGCTCTGCTCAGTATTTCCATTCTTGAAGATCAACGTGTATGGTTTGCATTTACACTGTGTTGGGGGTAGTTCTGGCACCAGGCACGGATTGCTTAGCAAGGTATCTCAGCTCCACAGGCACAGCTCCTCTGGCACTTTGTGTTGGGTAGAAGACATGTGGCCCCTGGTTCCTTTTGAGATGAGCTGTGTGGAGCTCAGGAGGAGTATTTGTCTGGCACAGGAGGTCCCATGTGGTGCAGGGCGAGGCCATTGAGTTAGAATTCTGAGCTGCTGAGAGAAGCATGGCCAGAGCTTGGAAAGAGAAGCACAATCACTAAATTGTCTAAAAATTTCACAAGGAATTAAGAAGTGCCAGCTCCTGAGGGGTGCAGGATGGGGTGCCAGGCAGTTTAAGTCAGAATCTGGGTTTTGGCTTGGCTGTCAGCATCCCCAAACTGGTGTGTACCTCCTTTGCCCGAAGGCTTTAGCTCTCTGTATTCTGTTTGACTGGTAAGAGGTGTCCTTTCAAAAACACTACCCCAGGTCACCACAGACAGTGACAGGCTGTGCAGCTCCCCAGGGTATGAAGTCTTATTTGTAAAGACTTGGGGTGTCTCTGGATTCCCTGTGCAGACTGAACAGAGGTGTTGGAGGGTGAAAGGCAACATCCTCACTGCTCCATGACCTGTATGAGGAGGTCTGGTAGGGCTTGGCATGCATTGTTTGCCTGATCAGATCCTTCATATTAGTTTTCTTCAGATTAGTTTTCTTTAATTCAAACACTAAGTAATTTGAGAAACCATCTAGTATTCCAGATTGATACAGATCTAGTTTTACATTGGCATAAAACAAGATTAAGTGTAGTTTTGTCTTTAATACATATGTCACAAGTACTGTGATAATGGAGCACTATCCTTTACGGTCAGTCTAACCTGAAGAGAATTGTAGACTTTATAATGAAATGAGAGGAACTCTAAGTTTGGGTAAGTTTTTCTTAAAGCATCAGCAAAATAAAGAGTCTGATTTCTAATGAAGCTCTTTGTGTGCCTTTGAATTCATGACAGCTAAAACAATTCTGTTGGCTCGTGGATTAGATTAGAATTGTAAAAATGAAATAAAATGTCATCTAGGTAAATGATCTACTACCACAGGTGTTGAAAAACAATCCTGAGTAGAAGTGGCCTAGGCACCAAATAATTAAATTATGATGACAGATGATAGTTTAATAAGGTGATTGTTATGAGACTTGCTGTTAGGCCTGCAGCCCTGGGTGCTTCGAGCAGCACTGGCTGGCACGTTTGGAGGGTCCAGCACAGGGGATGATGAGATTTCCACCTAGTGACTACCAGTTTTGCAGGAAGAACTGCATCATTTGCTTCCCATAATATTTCTGTCTGTACATGTTAGGTGGCTTCTTCATGTTATATAGCTTTATTGGGTTCAAATGTGTATTTTCAAGGGTTGTAAAACAACCAGCTTTATCTCTCCTTTTAACAGATTAAAAGGCCAGTGCATAACAATTAGGAACCAGTCCTGTAAGTACTGAACATGTTCAAACCTCATTGTCAGTGTGAAGACTGGCAGAGTAACACAGGCTGAAGTGATGCATTTGCTATATCCTCAGCAGTGCTGAGTTCTTACGCTGCATCACCAGCAAACCTTTGCTCTGAGCTCTGTGAGCTTGTGCTGAAGAAGAAAAGAAAGCAGTTGCTGGCCTTCAGGCAGACAGAAGTGTTTTTTCTCCCAATGGGTTTACAGTACCAGTCTGTTTGCTAGAGGCACTGCAGAACCACCAGACAGCAGTGTACACTGGATACTTGATACCTAGGCCAGTGCATGTGATCACATTAGAGACGTGTCTGATGTCGATGTGTTGTTGACACTCACTCAAGTGTTTCCTGGTTTTCCAAAGATGGATCACAGGGAACAGGTAGGTGACAGGGTAAAAGCAAAAAACTTGGTCTTGCAATGCAACCCTGAGCCCATAATGGTAAGTTTTTTCTTGGGGAAAAGCCAAGCTTTAAAAATACAAAACAACAAAAAAAACCAAACCCGCCACCCTGTTTATTTTGAAGTCTCGTGTATTTTCTTTCTTTGTGTTTATGGAGTAGCATGTGTTCTGACAGCAGTTGGCTTTACCTGAGCAGCAGTGTGGATGGGCCCATTGGAGGCAGCTCTAGGAGGTTACTCTGCTTGCACTAACTGTGCTTGCTGCACCTTGGGATGTAAATCACTTGCCAAAGAGCCAGCTCAGTTTTAGAACCCCCTTGTTTCCCATTGGAGTGCACACCCAGACAGGACAGGTTGCAGCAGAGTCAGCTTTACTGTCATAAATGAAACATCAGAGCAGTTTAGGGTTTGCAGTTGCTGTCCTGTCCAGTCAGTGGAAGATAGGGATGAGTTAGAGACACCACAGAAACTGTAAGTTGTGGTAGAATACAACTTCATGACTGAGCTTTGCTTTTCACAGAAGAATTAATTTAGATTGTCCTGTTTTCTCTCTTGATCTGAATTTAGTATATGTAACTGTACAACCCTGAACATGAAGGCAAATGTTGGAAGCAGTGGCAAACCTCTCTATTAAGACGGCAGAATGTTGTTGCTTATTTTCATGAGCTATATTGATTTGAGTGTAGAACGTGTTAGTTGGTATTTCTAACACTTTGTAGTGTTAAAATTCATCAATACTCATAAATGCCGATATGTAACAGCAGGTGCTGCTGTGATTTAGTGAATCATTATAATTTCTATTTAGTAAATCAGTTGCCATCACTTTTAATGTTTAATTTGTAAGTTAGTGCATCACCCAGCAGTACAGGAGGGATGAGGCTGCAAACACATTTTCAGTAAATATGATATAAATACCGTGACTCCTGCTATTCAGTGCAGCCCATATGTTAGCTGTTGATAACTCTGATTTTTCTATAAATACAGCATTGTACCCTGACCTTTAAAAGCATGAGATGTAAAATAGAGAAATTTACCGTGATAAATATCTTTTTAAAGAAGGTGAAAAGGATCTGAATTTAGGATTGAGCAAGGCAAACAGCTATTAAAGATAAATATGTGCTTCTCTTAATGAGTTCTTGGACTTAACTTGGGCTAAACTGGAAATTCTGATCTTGAGCACGTATTTGTTCAGGAATATATTTCTCCTGACATGAGCAAAAATGCCAAGTGTTGATTTAGATGTGTTTGGATGGGATTCCAGGAGCTCCCAAGTATCCTATAGTGTTGTCATCCCAAGGTAAGGTGGTTAAACCCTGGAAGATAGCTGGCCTAGCTTGTATGGGCTGAGCTCAGGTGACACAGCAGCCCTACAGCACCACTGGCTTCATACACTGCTCCCAGGGCCTGGGCTGGTTTGTGAAGCCCGTCCCCTGGGATGGGACACTTGCTGCTGCCCCATCAGCTGTCTTACAGCTCTGGTGTCTTCCATCAGTCTGCTGTTGTGCACCGAAATTGTGGAGGAGATAAATTTTGTGAGCCCAGGTGCCAGGAGGTGGTGGTGCCAAGTGACTGGCCAGGCTGTCCCCCAGGACAGGCTCTGCTGTCTTGCACAACAGCAGCAGTCGTGGGAGTCATCTGCCTCATCATGTGGTCCAGCTTTTTGCACATCCCATACACACAAACAGTGCCGTCATCTTGTCTGCATGATTCGTCATTTTCTCCTGACAATAAACACTTATGCAAAGGAAACTACTTCAGCAATGAGCTCCCCCACTGGGCTAGGAGGTGCTCCCATTTGGATTGAGAACTCCCACCTAAAATGGTATTTCCTTCCCTTCAGGAGTGGTTCCCTGCATATGCCTGGCAATAGGAGGAATGCCAGCCTGGCATCCCGTCTCTGCTGAGTGGGAGTGACTTGGGTTCATCCCAAAGAAATCCCCTTACCTTTTTTTCCTTTCCGTTCTCTGTCCCTCACAACTGTTTCTCCCAGATAACTATTGCAACAAATATTAATAAAATACTGCTGTCATTTTGTGAGTTGCTTGCAGTGCCCAATATTGCAGCATCTTACTAAGATTAAACAGTAAATTCGAATTAAAAATACCTTCCCCAGGTTAAGGTCTCATCATTGAAGAGGCAAAAAAAAGGCTGAATTGTCTGATGGATTCAGTTAAAAATATCTTTCCAGTGTCTCTACTAAGTTAACCTGTTGATATAACTGCATGAAACTCGGCTGGGGTGAGGGAGTGGAAATCTCCCATTTCATTTTGCTGCTTTTTCTGCCCTCAAGGCAGAATTCACAACATACAATATGGAAATGCTGGTTCCAGTGACATGTTTTATACCACTATCCAATCTGGCTACAATTTTAATATAAGCATCACATTAGCAAGTGTTTCATCTCCCTAAAATATCTCCTCAGTTTTTTTAAATGTAGGTCCTTAAAGCTTTCACGACAGTCCACGTATGTATTATTTCTCCTTTCCCCATTCTTTCCACCTCCTGCCATCACCACCAGCTTGGCAGCATTTCCTTGGCCCTTTGGTGACTGAACTTTCTCTCACTGGTACGAAATTATCGCTCAGTCTGTTTTCTTCCAATCCACAGGAGGCAGGAAGAAACCTCACATATCATGACTAAGTGACATTTAGCACATTGGGTATAATTGGTTTCAGCCCTTTTTGAGCAGGCACTGGTAGATTTAAGAAGTCAACGCAGTAGGAAGTGTCTTACCCACAACAATCTGCCTACTCAGAAACAGCAACTTGGACTTTATTTAATCTATAGTTCCTTTAAAGTGACAGGGTTGGTAAATGGGATGCTCGTTTGCATCTCTATTTCTGGAAAGCCCCTTGCTGGTTCTGCTCCGTGGCGCGTTGCTGATCCGGGTAACCAGGATTGCAGGGATAATGTTATTACTGGCAACTCGTGTATCTCCAAGGAACTGCTGCGGGTTGTGCTTCTAGGAGACCCTTAACAATTCCTCCTGCACCCTGGAGGCACCAATCAATACCTGACTTGCTCTTGCTGGTGTCATCTGTGCAGGATATTGGCAGCATCTCTTGCAGCAGGTGCTCATTAAGAACTCGCAAGCTTTCCCCGCTCAGACCTCCATTCACACAGCATTTTGTGCTCTGCATAATTCCTTGTGCTGAACATTTTGCAGCAGAGCAAATGAGATGGTAGAATGAGGGAAATGTGCTTGTGTAAATTCTCCCTGGGGACATGGCTATCAGCTAACCCCAGCTCACATGATCGAGCAGTGTTTGAGGTTTATTGTTCACAGGCTTATGTGTCCCTGGTCTTTTTAGAGGTAAAATGCACAGCAGAAAATTCAGTGAAGCTGTTCTTCGGGCACAACATGGGGGAGTACAAGATAATGGATGAGGAGGATGGATTGGGAGAGATGTGAGACATGGGTTAGGGGAAGAAAGAAAGGTAATAGGATCAAAATCTTACTGTGTTGAACAGTTTCCATAGCAGTTATATCCCCAAACAAATCAGGCTGCTCTTGATTATACTGGTTTTGAGCAACAGAGAACTACTGATGAACTCTTACAGTGACAGCTTGTGTAGTTAGAGGATTAGAACAACTAAAGGAGTGGGAAAGAGACATCTCCAAGTTGCACACTGAATTGCAGAGGGGCACACAAACCCGCTCCTGTGGGGCAGTACATACAGGTGACAAAGGCTTACTGCTGGCAGGCACATGAGTAGGCAGAAACAAATGATGAGAGGCAGAAGGATTTCCTTCAGCATTGCTGCAGCCATTTACACTCTGAGCACAACAATGTACAGTAATATTATTCATGACTCATTGCTTTCAGTGACAATCCCTTTGGTATTGGGAATTGCATATCTCCATGGGTCCATGTGCTTAATGTTGGAATAAAAAATCATAAGCTTTAAAAGTCAGACAAACTTGGCTTTACTGGGCCTCTCCTTTCAGTAGCTGCCGTGTCTGAAGTCTTGTTTGAGGGCCAGAGGAAGCAGTGCACTGCAGGATGTTTAAAATGCTCATCAGGCTGGTGAAGGGACTCAAGCACAGGTGCTATGAGGAGAGGCTGAGGGAGCTGGGGTTGTTTAGCCTGGAGAAAAGGAGTTTCAGGGGAGACCTGATCACCCTCTACAACTCCCTGAGAGGAGGTTGGAGTCAGGTGGGGGTTGGTCTCTTTTCCCAGGCAACCAGCAGGAAGGAGAAGAGGGCACAGACTCAAGCTCTGCCAGGGGAGGGTTAGGTTGAATATTAGGAATAGGTTTTTTACGCAGAGAGTTATCAGGCATTGGAATGTGCTGCCCAGGGAGGTGGTGGATTCACCATCCCTGGAGGTTTTCAAGATGAGACTGGATGTGGCACTTAGTGCCATGGTCTGGTCACCACAGTAGGGTTGGACTTGATGATCTTGGAGGTCTTTTCCAACCCGGTTGATTCCATGATTCTGTTTTTTTAACATGTTCAAATATGTTTACCAGATCACATTTGATTCTGTTAAAGTATATTTTCTTTGAGGTGGGTGGGTTCCTTAGTGTAAATGCCTTTTTGTCTTTATTTACCTATGTTATCCACCAGTTTTAGTAGCAATAATAATTTATTTGCATCTGGAGCATGGGCAAAAGTGTTGGAAAATATAGGGAGACTTGTAACAATTCATTAGGAAACCCATTAGAAACCTCTTTTAATGATGCTCCTTTGGCAGGGTAACACTTTAATTTTTCCAGTTGACTGGTTATTAATGTGTTTTTAACCAGAGTACTACACTGCACTAAATCAAACCCTATGTAAAAACATAAACTTACCACAATGATGAAATTATCATTATCAATCAAACATGGTCTCTTTATGGAGTGTCATCAGGGGACTTCCTTTGCTTTTTTGTTTTGCTATTGGCAAGACCTGTTTTCCATAAAAATATTAGCTGGCATTAATTAATTGTGCATACCTACTTCAAAGCCTCATCCTGTGCATTGCTTGCAGCCTTGCAGGTCCCTTGCAGTGTAAAAGGAACACTTGTCCTCATGATCTAATTCATGTCTAAGGGCTGATGCTGTGCTGTGCTGCAAGAAGGATGTGCTGTGTAGGTTATTAATGTCAAAGCAGGTCTATTTGCTGTGGAAAATACATATCTTTCATCTTGTCTGCTGTTATAACAGGAAGCAAGAGATCCCTCACTGAAACTCACTGCTTTCTGCGTTTCTCTCCCAACCTCTAGAATTCCATGATTCTGATTTCTCCTTTGATTGCTCTATACCTGTATCAACAGCATCTCTGGCTCTGTGTTGTCTTTTTTTTTTTCAAGTGTGATACATGGGAAACAAAATACAAGAACAGTGAAAAACAATCTGACTTGTTCGTTAAGCAATTAAATATTGTCAAGTATATTTTACGTGTTGTATCATACCTGTCCCTGCCTCAGGCTCAGCTGCTCCTCTGGTCGTTTGGGCTCCCTGTGTGCTGGCTTTGCCTGGACCAAGTGTGGTGCATCCTTCTGCTGTTCTCAGACCCTGCCTTTGGTGACAGTTTCCTTTGCCTCAGCTGTGTCACCCTGGAGGTGTAACTGAGTTTCGGGAATTCACACTCCAACAATGCATGTAGTGATCTGGGCATATTTCCATAATTGTTTTCCTAACAGGAGCAAGGCATGAAGATTAAAAGGGTTTTGAAAAGGCAGTCTGCATTAGTGCCTCCTCGTTTACCCCTGTCCCATTCCTCCCTTTCCATTATTTCCACATAACTCTGTGTGTGCACATGTGACAAAGTTTGAAGAACTGATCTGGAGTGAGAATTCATCAGTTCTCCAATCCTGCTAATCATACTGGCACACAGGCACATGCACTAGCACGAGGGGTATTGTGTGGGGGATGCACTACAAGTGCAGGGCACAGGGGATCCTCAGACTGGCTCTACCCCAAGGAGCACTGCTTCCAAACCTGTCACCTCTACCCAAGAGACATGAGCTTCTTGGGAAGCCACCACTTGGCTGTGTGGTGGTGCCTTTAGTTGTGATGGCTTTGGGGATGGGTTTCGAGGCTGTATGTTGAGTAGCAGTATAAAACAGGGATGTAGATACTGATTTCAGTATTTCTTAAGGGACCTTCTGAAAACAGGCTCTGAAGTGCATTTTGCTTTGTTCACGAATCAATAGAGACTTCTTTGGCTTGCAGTTAGTTCCAATCCTCACCTTAAGTGGTCACAGATCACTAACCTTTGGGTCCTGCTGTGCAGCTCAGCTGTGTGCCCAGGGGGCTGAAAGTGCTCAGACAGATCAATGTGGGTTCCGTAGCACTTACAATAGGAGTTATGCTTATTACATTGATTTGGGATGGGATTTTCCTAAAACGTTGACCACTGCTAGTTTTGTTCTTCCTTGATGAGCCATTTCAGGTATCTTTCCAGGAGAGGTGTATGTAAAACAACTCATGACTTCTGTTAGTGCTGGGGCACAGTAGCAACATTGATGGGAAAGTGATACTGCTACTACTGCTCACACACTTCAGCTCCATCCCAGCTACCAGTGTCACAGCTTATGCTTTTGGCTAATGCCTGGTGAAAATAACCTGCCTCAGGGAAGAGGCATTCATCCTTTTTTCCTGACCTAGATCCAGAGTAAAGCAAAGTTACATTTGTGTTTCAGAAACTAAATATGCAGCATCGGGGGCTAAAAAGTCTAAAAAGGAGTATCTCTGTCTTCAGAGCTTAATCCAGCTGTTTTTTCATAGGAAGTGTGTTTGGTCAGTGAGATTTTCACCTGGAAGGTCCCCAAAGCATTGCCAAGAGAATTATCAGTATCTAGTCTCATGTGAAATCCCTTATGTTTCATATTGACCCATTCTTATTGACTTATTCTTTCTGCCCATTTTCAAACTGGCAGAGCTCCTGAATTAGGTCCTGGACTCAAGTTACTGTCTGTAGGCACCTTCAGAGCTATTGAAGGCACCTAAGTAAACTAACCTCTTGGTCAATCCCTGACCCCGTAATGCTGTAAATATGTCAGGATGAAGTTATCCCCTACCGAGGTTTAGTTATGGTGCTTTTAAGTGGTGACTTCTGGAGATTACAGAATGGGGTCCCAGACTGAGTGAGGAACTAGAGCCAGTTCAGTGCAGGTGGGAGCAGGATAGGTTACCTTGGCAAAGCAGGTGGTTTTGCACTCTCTCTTACTAACATTAAATGAAGGCAGGATGATATATGCAAACTAGTAACATGTCCTTTGTAAAGCACTATTAAGTGCAAATCGCAATATTCTCTGCCTCTAGATATTGGTGGGACTAATTTGAAAGGGAGAAGGGGAAACTGCTAATTTAAATAAAATTTTTAAAAGAGCAATCAGCGTTTGATCTTCTATTAAATATTTTGCCACTTGTGCTAGAGAAACAGTTGGTAGTTTTTCAAATAGAAAGTTGCCACTTTGCAGAGGAAAAACACATTTGACTGTGAAATGTACAGAAATTGTGACAGGAGCAGGCGTGGTGGGAGCTGGGGTGAAACATGATCTTCAGTCTAGCATGATTAACAAAGTAATTTATTTTTCATACATGTATGTGCAGTTATTTTGTGTGTTTCTGTTTCCAAGCTTTGTTTGTGTTTCCAATGGGGGTAGAGTGTAATTAGTGCAGGAGGGTGGAAATGACCTCTGATTGCACCTTAGCCTGTTGGCTTATATTCTGGCACAGCAGTGAATAACCTGTTAATACAGTGTATTTCATACCTCATTGCTGGCCATATTACACATTTTTATCCTAATTCCTTAGTAAATATTAATGTACAGTATTCACTAGTATCTGTCTATTTCATTTACTTTCCTCATTTCTCTTTGTAATTCCTTTTATTCCCTTTATCCTATGGTGATTCTAATCAAAGCCAAATCCAGTTGTTTTAATGGTCAGTTTTTATTAGTCCTCCAGGCAAACTGCACTGCAGAGATATGGCATTGGAGCTCAGTATTATTATACCTCTACAAAAATGATTAGTTTAATGTTTTTGCATATTGCAAGAATTAAAAACATAATAAATCAGCAGAGGTTTATTATACTAAGTGACGTATGTAACCTATTAGCCATTCTGTTCCATTTAGCTGTACAGGATTTGTCAAGATTTATTAAAAATCAGTGTTCATGGTCCTGATCTAAAGGCTTCTAAAGCTGATATGTCTGTTGCTGTGTTAGTTTTGTAGCTGACTGATCTCAGCTGCTCCCGTATGAGTCTGACAATAAAGAAAATAAATCAAATATTAAACCCAGAATTCATAGGGACTGGAGCTGGGCTAAGATTGCAACAAGTAAGTTGAGATTTTCTTAATAATGACACTTGATTAATTTTTTTAAATCAATGAATAAAAATGCCCCAAGTGGACAATGATATATATTAGGGGCTACGTGTTTCTCAGATCTCTGCTGGCAAGTATATTGTGGACAAAACCATTTGGACAACTGGCTCGAGTGTTGTTACTGTCACTACAAAATGCAGGAGCTGTTGTTGTGGATCACAGCACTGGACAAACAGAGTGGAAAAACTGATCCTTGCCCCAAAAAGCAGATTTCTTCAAGTGCAGCAACTCCTGTACCTCCAGCAAACAGTGCTGGCAGCAAGAGAGGCAGAGGATGAGCACTTGTACATGGCACCAGTGCTCTTGGCAGTGATCTGAACCCACTCTCTGGGGGCTCAGTTGTGCCCTGGGCAAGAGGTGGCCTCGTAGGTCACTGGTTTTGTTCTGAGGGAATTATTTTGGCAAATAGAGACTGGTCATTCATTTGAAAATATTCAGTGGGCAGATTGAATAAATATGTTGCATCTCACATGAATAAACACAGAGCCATTCCCTGAGTCACAGAAACAGTTAACTGAGCCAAGGCAGGACTTGGTCACCGTCCCACCAGCCTGTGAGCGTGGCTGGGAGCAGGGACTCGCAGCAGGCAGAGCAGCAGGAGTGATACTAATGTTCTCGATACTCTTATCATCCCAAGTAGGGCAAACAAAACCCTTTAATTGGTTTGCAGTTCCAAAATATTTCACAAACACCAGACGGTGGAAACGTTTCAGTGCTTCGGAGAGGTCCCAAATCCAACTGCCAGGAGGGAGGATGGGCTGGTGCCGCCTGCATCCCGGGGAGTGCAGCGAGTGGGACAGCTTGGCTGCTGGCACTGGCACGAGCCCAGGCTGGCTGGCAGCAGGGCAGCTCGCCTACCTAGCCAGGGGCTTGCTTAGAGAGCTTCACTGGTATCTGCACGTTCTCTCGACTTGGCTTTTTTCTTACAAAACCCTTTTGTTCAGTGCTGTTTGACAAGCTCTTCTCTCCTGGGCTCACTGCTCCTGGCTCCTGCAAATAGTGACTTGTCACAGGCAGAGTGGCTTTTCCAAGGGACAGGGATTTGAGCTCGACCTGCTCATCTGGTTGAGTGGCTGATCTTGAAAGTTAGTTCTTTGAAGGTTCGTTCTTGCCCAGCAGGAGTAGTGAGGAAGCAGTGCTCCCCTGGGTCAGCAGGTGGTGTGGGATGGAGCAGAGAGAGGGCAGGAGGAAAGGAAACAGAAGGAACTCAGGGCAGTCAGTGTGGGAGAGGACCTGGGCTCTCCCAGCCACATATGAGTGGGGACATGCAAAAAAAGACACTGGGTTTTGGCTGCTGGAAGGGGAAAAAAATGACTAGGTCAGGGTGTGAGATCCTTCCAGGAGCCCCTGGGAGGTGGCAGGACCCCTGGGGTGAAGCTGAAGGGAAGTGTGAGGTTACTTCCCCCCCCCCCCAGCAAGGGGAAGCCAGAGCTAAGCCTGCACCTCTGCTCATTGGAAAGGACTGGAAATCATAACAAATGATAGAGAACTTCCTGGGAAATCAGAGATGTTGATGAAGGGCAACAAGCATTGAAAGTCATGTGCTGTGAAAGGGGCCTGACTTGCAAATTAAGTTGAAGAAACAAATGAAATTTAAAAAATTGTTTCTGGCATAAGAGAACTTCAGTTTTACTCAAAGAAGGAAGCAAGTGAAGCCTTTGAGTACTTGTTTTGTACTCGAAAGTAGAAAAGAATAGGGTTTGGAGAAGCAAAATGAGCTAGAAGCAATGTATGTGACATTGAGGATTTTCCTATTCAATCAAACAACATTGGCTGAATGCTGTGAAGAGAGGAAATGTAAAATCAAAAGGCTAATAAAAATGGACTTTCATTCTAGGCTTTTTGTAACTCTGGGAGCTGGCCCAAGTTCCAGTTTGTGGTGTAGCATGTCTTTTAAAGAAACACCCATTTATAATTTTAAAATTATCAAAAATTCCTCCAGTGGTTCATTCCTCTGTTATTAAAAGTATTTGGCTTTTGCCAGCCTAAATTTGTCTGGTTTCATGTTCTGCCTCTGGGACTGTTGCACCTTTGCTATGATGAAAAGCTTTCTCTTACCAGTTTCCCTTTCCCCAAATAAGTATTTACTTAGTGATCAGACATGCCTTAACCTTCTCTTTGATAAGCTAAACAAATTGAACTCCTTGAGACTGTCACTGTAGGATGTGTTTTCCTATCCTTTAATCAGTCTCACGACTTAGAGCTGTACTGGATTTATCAAGTTTTTCTCCTCATATGCAAACACCAGTGCTGCATGTGGGATTTTCTGGCAGTAGTGGCAACAACTGTAGTGGTAATATAATATATTTGGTTTTTTCCTCCACTGTGCCCAAAGCTCTACAGCCCTTGTAGCCATAAAGCTGCTTCACAAGCTCATGCTCAGATTGGTTTGTTTCTCCTTGGTGGGATCAGGGTCTGGGGAAGAAGGAGGGTCTGGACTTGGAGGGTCTGGGTTAAAAGGTAATTATTTTTGTAACAGAATTAAAACCTGAAATACACTGAACCGATTTCTAATACAAACAGGATCAGCATTAGCTTTTAAAGGATTGCTATTATCATTTCAGGACTGCAATGTGATTTAAACTGTAATAGATATTGATTTCTATATTAGTGTTCTTACTCCTTGTATTGCATTTCTGCTGCCATCTGCTAAAACAGGAATGGCATTTTTCACTTTATTGACTGGACAATGAGTTGGAATACTGTATTCCTGCACAGTCTGGATCACCAAGATGACTTGGGGAAAAGGAAGGCTGGGACAAGTCAGCTGCTGGGACATTTGCATTTCAGAGTTAGAGGTACCAACTATTAAGTGTATATAAAAGAAAACTTCTTAAAGGGTGTCCAAGTCACTTATGGAAAGGCAGAAATTTACTCTGAAGAGCACCAAAGCTACTCCACAGGGCAGTTATTTTAAAAAGGGAAGTAATTAATGCAGTGTCTTGTGCTGCTGGTCTGAAGCAGCATGGACAGGATTTCCCAGGGCAGTTGGATTTACCTTAGTTGAGCTTCCATGAAAGCAGTGGAAATCTCACAGATCTAGGCAAATGCAAGTGCTGTCATGTGCTGGTAATGTCTTCCTCAGTCCAAACCAGTGTCAGACTGGGAATCTCAATCTCCTCATTGAGCCCAGCATAACTAGTCTCATCCTGAGGCCTTCTCTCCTCTTTCCTGATTCCCACATCTGTCTCTTCATTCAGCTTTGCCCTGTTGTCTCATGCCTTTGCCAGAAACGTGGGAGTCTTCTTTGAGACAGCTCCTAAGGCCCAAAGTATGGCTCAGTCTTGTGGCCCTGCCTTTTGTGTTTCACCCAGCAGTGGCAGGTCCTGCAGGCACATCTGCAGACAGTCTCTCCTGTTGCTCCCCATGCTGGGGACAACTTGCACTTTGTCATTTTCTCTCCTTACAAATCCTTGCTGTGATACACCAGGGGAGAAGCTGTGCCTGGGTATCAAGTGTGTCATTTGTCCTTTCTCTGGCACAGACAAGCTCTGTTGCTAGTGTCCTATGGCCCTTAAAAAAGGGCTGTCCCATTCCCTCTTCCCTCTGCCTTCCCAGAGCACTGTGCAGGCAGAACTGGCCACTGCCCTTTGCTGGGTTCCACTGCTGCTCCACGGAATGTTGGTGAAAGGGTTGGTACTGAGGTGATCCCTAAATGAACTTTATTACAAAATGCTATTCAGAGTTGGAATATTCTGACATGAAGTTGCCTCTTGATTATGACTTTTCCCAGAAAACGGATTTTGCCTAATGATAGAGAACGGTCTTAAGCAGTACTTAATTAGCATAAATTAAGTTTAATGGGAATAAATTCTGCTAGTGCCAAGTAGTTAAGAGGTGTTTAATAGAACTGAAATTCCACGAGTTCATCTTCTACTACCTGAAGGTGCCAACTAAATGTTGAGGTCTGTGTCCTCCAGGGCATTCACAGGTCTGTCTCAAGTGTGCAGCTGAAGTTTGGCAGCCTCAGTTCAGGGAGAACTGACCAAATTGTTCAAGTTCATGAAACAAACTTCTGTGAGTTTTTTCATTACATGTATTTTTTAACATAAACACAGAAATTTATTTCAAAATGCAGAATCAGAATATAGGAATATAAGAGTAGCCAAAAAACCCTTGCAGATGTGTGACTGACAGTTCCCTTGGTGTGTTCTCACAGTTTCCAGCATTCTCTATCCCAGGGACTTCCTAGGATTGCTTCTGGATTGTGAGAGATTTTATTGTAAATTGTTTTCCCTCTCTTCAGCTACTCTTGGACAGAAATCCAAGTGTATGGCAAAAGCACAAAGAGCAGAGTGGACATTAAGTTTTCCAGCTTCTGCTACATTTCCTGATTTCTGCTCCATTTCTCAATCTTCAGTTGCATTATTGCATGTAGTTAATTACGATTAATTATCAGTTTTCCCTAGGTAGTGAGACACACAGTGTTCCTCCCACCAAGCACTCTGGGCTGTGCTTCCCAGGTCACACGATGACAGAACTAGGAGTTTGAGAAAGATACCCCAGTGTTCAGGTGTGCCCAGCCAACATGTACACGTCAGGCTGATGTTACTGATCCCACATGGCAACTGGGAGCAGAGAGCTGTAGAAATCAGTTCCATAAAAAAAATTGAATATTACAAAAGTACCAGTCATGGAAAGTGTGGAATAAAGCAAATGAATTTAAATAATACATATTTTCCGTACAAGGAATCAGTAAGAATTGGTGTGGGTTTCAGTTGTGTTGGTTTTTTTTTAATCTAAGAAATACGATAACATTTGTTTTAAGACTCTTTTAATTTCTAAGCTGTTAAGAAAGGGGAGGGAGGGGCCAGCAGCAGACCTTGCCCTTTGTGTCAGATGTTATGCTGTAAGGAAGGAAAGGTGTCTCTGTGTCTGTAGGTGGGAACTCGGGCATGAGTTCAGTGCCAGGGGAGCACAGCCCTGGGGCAGAACCAGGGTATCATCTAATGAACATAAACCCACAGGATTACCAAGAGGGAATGTGGGTTTACTTAATTTATCACTGTGTTTCTGAGCAGACTGGATCTGAACTTGGCCTATTTCTGCCTGATCTATTCCCTGGTCAACTCTTAGCTGTGCAGGTTCAAGTTGCTTCTGCAGCTTCTGCCTTTTTTCCTTGTCCTTTTTTTGTCCTGACTTAGACTAAAAGCTTTAGTGTACCGAGGCTGAACTTTCCTCACCTTGCATGAGGCTGGCTGCAGCAGTCTGCTGGCATTACCACAGTCCCTCTGGCATTCTCTGAATAAATCCCCTATTTGTTCTTCAGATTAGGAGCAGGTTTTTTCACTCTGTGTTTGTAAAGCACATAAGCTTGGTGCTTTTTTAGCCCAGGACTTGGCCTTCTGGCTACTATTAAAGGTCTCCTTTGAGCTCTGTGTAGGTAGTAAATAACTTGCTCATGTTTTCTGTTAAAGCTTCTAATTTATAGGCAAATATGTTAGTAAATTCATATTTGGATTTTGAAGCAGTATGTTAGTAAATTCATATTTGGGTTTTGAAGCAATTAATTCAAGCCAGGCGCTAAGGGAGAGCACGGCAGGCAGCTAAATGCTACACGTATCTTTGCACCTCACACTAAACACATTCTCCAAATGAGATCTGTCTGAACTGCTGCTTGGAACTTGGAGAACTTGTATCTCTTCAGGCCACTTACAGGGGGCTAAATGAAAATCCTTAGAAAACAAGCAGTGCTGTGCTACTATGACATAAATCCTTACAGTCCTAAGGTTGCTGTAATAAAAGAGGACCTCTTAGTCCTCCTCTGCATTTATTCTCCCAGAGTACCTGTGCTCCCATATACAGGCTGAGAGTGGAGAGGCAGAGAAAATGGCTCATTTTTCCAAGTCTGTAGTGAAGTCTTCCAGCGATAAGGGATGGCATCTACCTCCCAGGAGTTTCAGCCTGGGGTCCCTGCCCTGCATTATGTCCAGGTGCTGTGTCACTGGCAGTAGGTGTAGCACAGGGACAGGAGAGCTGCTCTGTAGAGTTGGCTCCTGTTGGGTAGCTGCTGCTGCTGAAACAGCCTGCGGTTGGGAATGTTTATCATCCTGCTCATAATGAAGCCATTACACTGCAGTCACAACTCTGAATTGCAGCTAATAGATTTTCATTTTGTTTTCTCAGTTAAGTCATATTTGATAAATGCAGAAATGTGTAGGGAGCAGCTTATCTCAAGTAGACAGTTTCTCTTTAAATGGGTGGCTTGAATGTGCTTTGCATGAGGATTTCTGGAAAGAAAAAAAGGGATTCTGCAGCGAATCTTTACAGGTATTAAATGGCAAACCCAGAGTATCCAATTGCTGAGTACAAGTCTTCTACCTTTTAGGGATCTGCTAACTTGCAGCTGTTGAAGATAAACATTATCTTCTTTGTGTGTATGTGGACACGTACTCATGTATTTGTGCGTACAGGCCAAAATTTCATCGTACTGGGTGTGTAATTCTGTGCAATGTGTTCTGTGTTGTCTTAAAGACTGGCTTCAATGAATCTTACTCAAATTCTTTCATAGGAAACAAAATTCCATTACCTGCTTCTCTGCAGACAAATGCGTAGGGATGTAATTTTTGTCTAATTTATTCTCTTTTCCTCTTATTTTGAGTTTAAATGGAACAGGCCAGTTTGCTCACAGCCTAATAGTAATCAGGGAAATGACAGTGCCAGCTTGTGGTATATCCTTGTACTGGGTTGTCCTGTTCAGAATTACTCTGGAAAAGTTCTCAACACAAAGCACTTTGACACAGATTATACAGGGAGCTGGAGGTAATTTTTTAATTTTTTTTTAAAAAATCCTGGCTGGAAAGGCTCTTAGCGGAATTAAGCCCACATTCTCCGAAATACTGAAGCTAAGCCGGTCTCCCAACACTATCCTGAGGAACTTTGTCAGCATTTTCAAACTTCAAGGCCAGAATGCAAGCATGCAAATCTGTATTTGGGCCAAATTTTCAAGGGAGTTTTCTAACTGCAGGTAGGATTTTCAAGAGTACCCAACCAAATCTGCAGCAGACATTTTGCAGCAATGATAAAATCATAAAGAAAAATCCATCCCCTTGGCATTTCAGATGCTGCTCATTTCAGAGATGCTGAGCATCACATCTTCTTGGAACTGAGCACGGCACTGTGGTGGAATGCAGAGACTGCATGTGGGGAAGCCACAAGGTCTCTTCCCACAGCCGTTCCCCGGGCAGGTCCCAAATCCAGCCCTGTGTGTCTGCCCTGGCCCCGTGCCCAGCTCTGCTGCATGGGGCGAGTCTGAATGCTGTGAACTGCATCAAAAGGCTGAAGTGTTTCTGTCACAGCTACTCCTCTTTGGCAACAGTTGCCCCATTGTTGGCAATGCTCTCATCCCCTTTTTCTCTCTGCCTCCCTCCACTTTTGTCCTCTCCATTTGCCTTCTGGGTCTTCTCCTCTCACGCCAGTGCTGCTTCACATGCTGTCCCAGGATTTTCTCTCTCAGTTCTTTCTTCTGCTTGTTTCTTGCCTGGAATTCTCTCTGCCATGGTTCCTGCTGCTGGAGAGGAGTTTGGAAAGCACATCTCTCCTGGTTTGGGCTTTGGGCTTCCTGTTCTTTTACCCACGTGCCACATCTGTGCTCTGTTGAGTTTCTCCTTTGCCCTTGTTCCCACAGTGTGGCTGTGTCTGCAGGCCTGCTGCTTTCCCTCTGTTCTTCCCTGTCTGACTGCCACTGGAACCACATCCCTCGCCCCAGGCTGTCTTCTCCAGCTGACCTTCACCCCAGCCCAGCTCAGACATATAAAACAAAATTAGCCAGTATCACGTATTTTGATAAAGGAGGCAGCCAGCAGGTCATGTAGACTGTGAGCTGTGCACCTACAGTAATATGACCTCAGACCATTAAAATCACATACTTTGGTTTAGGATTTATATATAAATGTTGTACAGAGAGACTTTATTAGAGCTTAGTGAAGCAAAATCTGGTCTTGGATTTCCACAGTTCAGGAGTTATTGGTCTGAATGCATTACAGGGGTTAAGAAGAAGGAATTAGTAGCTTGAAACTGTGTTTGTTGAAATTCCTGATGAATGACACAAAGTCAGGCTGTTTATCAGAGCACTGTCATCTTTGTAAGACTAAATGAGAGGAAAAGTACACTCAGTGAAGAATCCCACATCAAGAAAAAAATTGATTAATCTACTAAACTGTTCTTCCAAATGTTTCGCCAGAGTAAGACATACACAAAATGGACCTTTGGAGGACATTGCTGTGAACTCGAGAGAGCTCTTGCTTACTTGAGAGCTTCTGCAGTCACAGACCATTATTTCACATTGCAGTGCTGTTAAGGGGAAAAGGGCACATTTTAAGTTCAAGTAAGATGGTAAGAAAATTGTGGTGAATGTTTTCAGCAGACTCTTCAACTGAAGTTATGTTTCTCTGTATTGGTGGTGATAAAAGTAAACAACAGTTGTACTGTCTGAGCCATACAGTTTCTTCACCTCAAAAACTGCCAGCATAGGCTTGCAAAAGGGCACTGTTTCCCCAGGCAGCTTGTTGAGTCAGCTGCTGCTTCTCTGCCAGATTTGTGTCTGAACTCTGAACCACTGCTTTCTAGGGCACTAGAGACCAGCACTGAGGAGTGATGTGTCAGAGACATTTTATTGGCATGCCAGGCTTCAAAAATGTATGGGCCCAGTCCTGGCAGGTGCTGAAACTGTGCTTGCCTTACTGGCCATGGGGCCAATGCCTCTAAGGACAGGCTGTTTGCTTCTACTACCCCACATATCCTGGACAGGAGTATGTGTGAACACACCAGGGATGCCCAGGGTGTGCTGCTCAGCCACCTTGAGCATGTGCTGTGCTGGTCCGAGGGTTTGGTACTCCCACAGTCATGTTCAGCTGTGTCTGCGCACGCAGCGATGTCCAAACTCACAGAGTGGCAGAGAACAGCTATCTCATCAGTAACAAGGGAGAGGAAGCTTGGCTGTCTGAAAAGAAAGCATGCTGAAATCCTAGGATTTGTATATTCACATCCAAGAACATCCTAAAATCTTTAATTCAAAGCCGACTGGCAAGAGTCTTTCCATTGAAGCCAGTGAGCATTTAAAACTGGCTTGAAACAAGTAAGAGGTGATTCAGCCTGAAACTGTTCTTCTTTTCCTTTCCTTATACAGCATAGACACTAACATTGTAGGGTGTGCATTTAAACACTTTTTATTTCTGTGTAGCAGTTCATCTTGTGCACGCAAATAGCTGCAGCTGAAATATTTTATTATTACTTATTTTGACCTTGCAGTGGAATTTAAACTTTCCTTATGCATCCCCTTTTTTTTCTTTAATTCTTCTGTTTCGTTAAGAAGAGATTCCTGAGACTTCTGGACCCGTGTATTTGCTCTCTGGTGATGACATAAGAGTTTGTGTCTGTCAGTGTTTTCTGTCAGCAGCAAAACAAAAGTAAACATGGCTGAGACAGTTATTTTTTTGCTTGGATTTAAGTAAAATACCCCCTGACAAATGACACATTCCCTTTTCACTTACACAAGTGTCTCTAGCACTCAAAGGTGCATATCTGAGTCCTGAACAACCTGCTAACTGCTCTGGCTCTCCATGAGGATCACCTTTCTGCTGGTGTTGCTTACACCCACTTTGTGAAGGAAATCCAGGCACTAAGGGTCAGTTGTTCTAGGATTTCCTTCATAGATTGGATCTCTTGGATCCTTTGCTCAGCTTCTGTACAGAGGTATGGCCAAGCTACATCTGCATCAGGAAATTAAAACACCTGTTTTGACTCCCAAACTTGTAACTCTAGGTTGAAATAGCCCCTCATCTACTAAGCCCCTTTCTCCTCAGACAAGCATTTCAAGCAGTCTTGGTGGCCACCCATGTCACCATGTGAGAGAGCCAGAGGTGTGCAGCCAGGGGGACTGTCTAGCTGCAGCCCAGCAGTGAAAGCCAGGGCTACAGGGTGGCTAATGTGGTCCTGGTCCAAGAGGAGGGCAGCCCTCACAGGAGCATGGGCTGTGTCACTTGTGTCACCATGGGCTGTCTCCACCCTTGCATGCCATGGAGAGGCCACATGCCCACTTATTCCCGTGCCAGGAGGTAGGCAGTCACAGTGAGGTGGCATGTGGGGACTGGTTGTGCAGTGATTGTTTGTTTGGGTGTCTCCAGTGAGAGAAGGACAGGTGGGACAAAGATCTGAATCTCTTGCAGCGTGGCTGTGTGTGGGGACATCCCCAAGAGCACCACTGCAGGTGGGTAACCTGCTCGTGTATCTGAATGGCTCTACAATACAGTGAGAAACTGTCAGGAGATTTCAGTTGCCTTGGTAGAAGCTGATTCGTGGCAGGTATGTCCTGAAATGAGCAGACTGTCCCTGTTCAGCAAAGCGTTGAAGTGTATCCCTTTGATGTTAATAGGATGTAAGTATTGACTCAAAGTGTTTGGTGCAGTAAGAATTTTAATTAAAATATGCTTTCTCCAGTAATGTGGCTTAGATAAAATCAAACTCATGGACAACTTCAGTAAAGAAATGTTTCTCACAATATTTGTAAATATGTGGTGGAATTCTCTTTGATTTTTGGTGCAGATGTGACCCTTATTTTCTTGGTTTCACTATACTAGCAAATCTCTGAAAAACAAATTTCGGAAGAATTTTCTATTGCCTTAGTTGATTTGTTCAAGTTTGTCATCACTTTGATGTCTTTTACAACAATGAATCAAATTCCTGAGATTTTTTTGGTGTATTGATGAATGTTTGCTTTCAGTTGAAAAGTAATTATTCCAGAGATAAGACTTCTGAGCTAGCAGGTCTACTTGCATATAGTAAATATGCTGCAGCATTTTCCTGTTGAGACTAACTATATTATTAAAAAACAGAAGTTGTCAGGTACCAAACTTTCCAAATTTCCTCGAAGCTTATGATATTGCTAGAGAACAGGATTTTTCTCTCAAGTTTGACACAAGCATTGAAGAATCCCTCCCACACCGCCCTTGATATGGAATTACCTTTACCAGAAAAGATGCAGAATTTATTCTCTATTAGTAGAGAAAACTAACGCTTTGATCAAATGCTAACATGAAAAATCTGGGGGGAGATTCAATAAGAGCCTCATCAGTCATCACCAAACACCAAGGATCTCTTCTGTGCTTTTTCTTCTTTATTTTATAAGAAGGAAAAGGAATGCTACTCAGGTTTGTTCATCACATCCTTTCAGTGTCAGTTCCTCAGGATTAATCTCTTTCCTATGAAGAAGGATGTAGGACATACATACAGAACTGTGCTGACTTGTCACTGATGCATTCGTGCATCTCTCAGTTACACGGTGATTTTATTCACTCCACAGCCTTGTGAAGAAGGCAAATCCCTTCCACAGTACTGGAAGTGAGATGCAGTGGAGATTTGATTTGCCAGATTTTGTGTGTGGTTCCGGAACTACCCCTGGCTGAGCCAGATGCTCTGCCATACTTGTCTTGCCCCCACAATCCACAGATATAAGAGCTACCTATGGTTTGCTGTCAGACACTAGTGAGACACAGCATATGTCCTGTAGTCTCACATGAAATGTTCACCACATCAGTTGGAAGAGTTTGGAGTTTATTTCGCTGATGCTGTGTAATCATCTGGTAAAGCAGAGCAGTGGTTACTGGATAACAGCAGGGAGGTCCATCCAGGCCACCAAACTCCCTGTCTCCACACACTCACTCCCCTGAGAGGGCCTGGAGAGGAGTGTTCCCTCAAACGTGCCTTCAGGTGTCTGACGCTTGGTTCAAAATAGCTCTGGTGATGTGCAGGGCTGATTTTCTTAGTAACTGGCAGGAGGGGATGCTTGTCAAGGATGTTATTTCTTTTGGGGAGATACTTTGCTTTGGAGTGTTCTAGGGAAGTGTTTGGGGACAAGAAAAGATTCCAGGGACAGCAGGTTTGCAGTCCTTTTGCATGTGTTGTGTGGCCTTGACAACATGTCCATGCTGGATGACACCTTCCTTCCTTCTATCCAGAGGTGTCATTTCTGTAATCAGGTCCTATTGCACAGCACTCATGAGGAGATTCTTTGCAGCTTAGCTTTTCTGTGCTTTCCAGACAACACTGAAGAAGGCCTCGCTCAGAGCTGCTGCTGTCCCGATTTCCAGGACTTCTTTTCCCATCAATTCTGGACCCGAAAGAGCCTTTCTCGGGAGATAGAGACCAGAGTGCTCCCCTTCAAGGGAAATGACAGTTAATTCACAGTGGTAATAGTAATAAGCAAGGAAAGGAGCAGAGGGACGTGTCAACTGCACCTGCAGCCCCTTGCCTGGTTCACCCTGAGCTCACAGTGCCCTGTGATGTGTGGTGTTGTGCAGGGTGCCACTTCCCTCCTGGGGATCAGATGTGCAGCATTCCCCTCGCCAGCAGTGAGCTGTGTGTTGTGCTCTGCTGCAGCAGTTACAGATCACATCCCGTTAATCTCTCAGGTCTGGAGACACCTCTGTTTCAAATGCCAGTGTGAGTTATGGTATCCTATCAAATTGAAAGGTATGTATGAACTACCAGAGACGAAACCATTGATGTCAAGTCAAACTACTGATCAGTTAATTTCTAATGAACGCTCATCATCCAGCCAGGTTTGCTCTAGAGGGAGATGGCAGATTCAGGACAAAATATAATCCCTGCTATCAAATGGTAATTATGAGAGCAAATACCTGTCTGTATTCATTTTGAGCTTGATGCCAAGCAGGTAATGCCACTGTGCAGAATGTTGTCCAGGGAATACAAAGAACTGCAGGATCTCGGAATGTCTTTCCTTAAAGGTGACAGGACTGAGGGGTGCTCTGTCTGCTTTTTCAAACGTGTTTGCTTCTGAGCTGGACCAAGAGGTGATAGACACATCTCTGCTAGAGACAAATAAGCAGTAGATGTTCTAAATGTGGTTGGTTTGAGGATTTTCTGCCTGGTGGCACATTCCCACAGGAAACTGAAACCCACTGAGGTTTGTCTGGGGACAACTCGTCATGCTGGGGCATAGCCCAGGGTTGTTGTCAGGGTATTTTGATATGTGCACTTCTCCTCCCCATTGTCCCCATTCTTTTCCTGCTTGGCACCCCGGGTTATATTTCAAGAAGGATTAAATGTGTTGGAGCTTTTTACTGGAGGTTTGTTTCCCCACAGGGACTCTTTTGAGCTGATACAGTGACTGCTTCAAGAGGGGGGAAAAAAAAAATCTCCTTTCAAATCTCTTTTATTTTTGAGGTTCTGTTAAAGGACCAGGCTGCTCTGTGCTCTCTGTTGTGCTCATGCATAACACAATGTGATACCTATCACACTGTATAGAGAAGTTGCTGGGTACAAGCAAAAAGTGCCTTCAGCTTTCCTCCCAACAATATTTTAACTTTGAGCAAGTCACTGGCCCTTATTTCTCCCCAGATTATTCCAGGCATCTCTCCAATATAAATAAGTAATTCATATTTTGAGATGCCAG
>NW_008670818.1:30049-39431 GCF_000695815.1 Acanthisitta chloris
TTGGTTTAGCCACTGCTCCCCACATTTTTCCCCTCTCTTTAGTTTGCCGTTTTGTCACCAAATGAAGTCATCTAGGAGGGAATGAGGAGAATATTATCAGGGGAATGGGGGTGGATATTATGTGAACTTCTGTATTTCCTTTGCTTTAGGAGTGAAAAGAAGTGCTTAAACTATTCCATACAGTGTGCAGCCATCCAGATCCTTCTGGCAGCAGGTTGTGATGCAGCCCAACCACTGCTTGCTGTGAGGTGTATTTGCACTTTGTCTGCCAGGTGAAGGTCTTGAGGGCTCTGAAAGATGTGGCCTGGGAGTACAGCTCCTACCTTAGGCCAGGAGGGACTGAGTGCACTGTGGGCTCAAGGGGAGGGAGGCCTGGGAGCAAGCCTTGCCCTCTCACCAGCAGCTTCCTCTCAGGTTTGTGCACCTAGTGTGTGAACAGCCCCACACTCTGCCTCCTTTTTGCCTCCTACACAGAGAGGGATGAGCACCCACTTGTTCTAAGTATTCAGCCTCAGTGTGGCACCCACCTCCTTTTAATGCCTGTTTCAGTTGTGGGTGGTGGGGTGACTGATCACCTTGGTGCTGACAGTGCTAACAAGCCCAGCTGCCAAATAAATGAAGAGACAGCAGTAATATACTGACTTGTTCATTTGATTTACATTGGAACAGGTTTATAATGACCATAAATGATTATTTTTACAAGAGGTACATAAACAAGTGAAATTGAAATGACTGCTCTGCATGCTACTGCACATTCCTAATGCTGCATTTCTATGTGTACAAATGAATTCCTTTACTTCCACTGGCTGAGTACTGCCAAAAAGAGCCTGTGGCTCTTGCAGGATGGGAGTCCCTCCTGTAGTCTGTGTATATGGGGAAACCCATTCCATTCACTTCCACAGAGAGGGGGTATGGATGAGAGGTTTGGGTCCCTCTGAATCTTAACCACCTTTTGAAACAGATGATACTTAATGGTTTTGTGCATTAATCAGTGCCATACCTTATGTTCTCTCCTGTTTTGGATGGAAGACAGGTGCAAAGATTTTACATGTCAATAGTCCATGAAGGTGTCTCTGTGCCAGGATCCTGTACTGAGGCAGAGCTCCCTGCATATATCTCAATCCCAGGTAAAGGCTGAGCTTTGTTACTGCATAGGTGTACCATGACTTAGTGTCAGGCTGTATCCTACCTGTCAGAGAACTCATGCTGTTCTCTTTAGCACACAGGACACCCATAAATGTTTGGAGCAGACAAGAGAAATAGCACTTTGATTAGGGGAAACAGTCAAGAAGTGCAGAAAGCCAGAAATGCCAGAGGAAAAAGCAAATTGCTTAGAGATGCCTGAGGAAAGAATCTTAATTTTCCTTCCAGAAACTTGCGGTGAATGTTTCCTGCCCTCAGCATTTCTTGGAAAGTATCTGTGCTTTAGTGCAGGTGAAAGACAAATAGCTGAGATGTGAAGGGAGTGGGAGAGAAGCAAAGCCAAAGGTTGACAGCTAAACTGAGTCTGTATCTCTCATGACAATGGGAGAATCCCTTTTCTGCCTGTTTTGGCTCTATGAACGTCAGCACTGTCACCATCCCATTATTACTGCCATCAAAGCAGCACTTCAGCTCTGACCATGAGCACATCTTTGTCATCTTTAGTTCTTCCTTCATCCAGTGCAATGCTAACCAAAGTGTCATGCTTGGGGTTCAGGTTCACTGCTGACTGCATCAGGTGTGTGAAATCAGATGAGAATGTTTCAGCCTGGATGAGCACAAAGTGCTTTGGAGAGTGTTAGGTCCAAATCTCCCCATTGTCTTCTGTCTCACAGAATCCAGTCCAGAATTGTTAACATGTGATAAGCATTTATGGATGTTGTTTGCTTTTCATAGTGATACTTACCCTTCACTTTGTACCAGTGTGCCTACTCCCTTCAGCTGAGCCAGCTGTTGATTCCTTCTGGCTGGAAAGGAGGGATTTGATAGAGCAGTGTAGGCCAAGGCAAAACCAAGTGAATTAGTATCGGTCAATATGGGAACAGGGACAAGGATGAAGACAGCAGTAAGATTAGACATGTACCAAATGGCTTTAAAATGTTAATTGCATTGTATACTTGGTCAAGCATGAAGTTATCTCTACATAGTCATCCAGTGTATTTCAGGGGTAATAATCTAACAGTGTAGCAGGTGGGCCAAAAAGCAAACTACTGCCTCTCTCAGCGTTTGCAAGCAAGGTGTGATGTGTGTGCAGCATGGTAGTCTCCAGATGCTGAGGCATATGTTATCACTGGGTAACTTTATTTTTTAGAGGCAGGTTGGGTGGCTTTGTGACTTCTTATAGGAGCTAAAAATGTCTGAATTAAATAGCTGTTTGTAATAAGTCTGTCAAATTGTGCTTCAGGAACTTGAACTGTTTGTTTCCATTGTAGGAGGTATTTAAAAAACCCAAATCACACACACACACAAATACTAAACTTATCAGACCTTTACTGCAACCTGTATCACATCACATGTGAAGCTAGGAGTTTCAAGCTCCAGCATAATTTGGGGAAGGCTATTTAATCTTTCACTGTTCCATGTCTGTTTGACAGCTTTCTCCAGTGTACACTGCCTTTGCTGCTTCCAACTTACACCTGACTGCACCTCACAAGAGCAGAAACTGTTGTGTATTTCCATCATCATATCTGATTATGACTGTTTATTCTTTAAGAGACATAATACCATTCCACACCTTTTACTTTTGATGTCCATCCTGTTCGTAGCAAGAACAGACATTCGGTCATGGTACACCCTAACTAAATACAGTAAATGATTGATCCTGTTCCAAACATTCCTGGTTTTCACTATTCCAGGAGCTCCAGAGTTAGATCAGGCTGTACATAGGGAACAAAGACAATCCCTCATCAAATATTGTGGGCTAAGAATCATGAGCTACATGTGAGCTACAGGCTTGTAAGCCACATATCATTACTTACTCAGTTTGGTTTTGATTTGGAGATATGGTAAATTTTCTTTTAATAAATTCTCAGACTTGGAAGGAAATGACATCTGGCTGCATCCGTTTCTGGACTGAAGAATAAAAGTGTAGTGCTGACTCTGGAGGCCATTGAAGGTTTCTTCTGTGACCATCACCTGGATCATTTTAGCCACTTCGTATCTTTATCTCATCTGAAAAATGGGAATACTACTCCTAGGAGTGCTGCTGCATTTATTGTTTGTAATATGTGTTAAGACTCTGGAATGAAAGACATTTTAGGAATGTAAAAATTTACTTCTTCCATTGATTTTTCTGGAATTATTGTCACAACGGTAATGCTTTGATTTAAGAACTGCCATAGTCCCTCATTACCTGCTTTAGTGGGTCAAAACACTTGGCAGCTACTGAGATGGTTTTCCATCTGCCCAGGTCTCTAACACATGTATTGTAGTGGTGAGAAGCTGTATTTATTTCAGCTTATGTCATCTTGGATCTTTCTTCAGGCCAAACTGAAACACTCCAGCTCACAATGAGTAGTACCACACTCCATAAAAAGTCTCATTGATTTCAGAAAGGCTTTCACTGATATGTTGTACTATTCATTGTTAAGTAAGGGAATAAATATCCCAGTCTGGCTCTGTACAATGAGAGCAGCAGAAACTGGAGGATGGGGAGTGAGAATTACAGAGACAAGGAAACCTTTCATTTAAAAAAGATGCAAAGAAAACATGATTCATCTGAATGTCTTAACTCTACAGAAAAGCTTTCTCTGGAAAATGATAGAATATAGTATAGATACTGGCATCGGTAGTAAAGCAGAATTTAGAAAGCTCATTCCAAATAAGAATATAAATTACTTGGCTGCTGTATCATAAATTTTACCTAAACAGTGTAAATTCAATTGAAGTATGACTTTAAACACTAAAGAATTCCAGGATGTAAAGGATATGGTGTTTCTGGGAGTGAGGCCGGGGTTTGTTTGGGTTTTGTTGCATTCATTTTCCCCCTCATATTTTACAGGCAGCTCCTTCAGAAGTTATGTCATACACAAGCAGCACAGCTTCAGAGCATTGAAAAATAGGGGTTTAATTCTGTGGGCTTAAAGGCTACATGAGGGCATAATACCTGAGGCAAGAGTATTTCGTGCCTGTCAGTGTTTGTGTGTCTGCTGGCTTTGTCTCCTGCCCCTGCTGGGGGATGCTGTTGTGCTGCCCCGTGCAGTGTGCTGAGCTGGGGGTGTTACGCAGAGCTCAGGGTGTGTGGTCCCTCTTATCCAAACCAAAGGGAAGCTTTTAGTTGTTGAGGTGGGAGAAAACTTATTTAGACCTGCTTCACCGGTCCTTTGACCTTAAAGTAGCCATTGAGAGCTCTGCCAGAGCAGAGCTGATTCTCCTTGTATGCATCTCCCTGTATGGTACATCAGGTTGGCAGATGTAACTGTAGTGGGATGCAAAGAAGTGGAGGAGGATCCCTGGCCACGTGCTTTCCATGTGAAGAGCCAGACAGCTCCTAACAGAAGAAGAAGAAACTCAGCATGCCATGCTGGTTTAGACCAAAATGCAGGTCATACTGGGAAGATCAGAAAGCAGCTGTAACTTTTCCTCCAGTCCTGATGCCATCCTCACACTCTCGTTCACAATCTCCCCTTCTTCCTCCACTCCACACACAAAGAACAAAAACATTGCCAGTCACATCCATCCTCAAGTGCTGATGCTAATCTGTGCTTCACACTCTGCCAGCTACAACATGTGGGTGTGATCACGTGTAGTGGCGCTGGATGGTTTCTCCAAGGAAAGCTGTCCCAGATACTGACCTTGCTGAAACAAATGGTGTTTGTTCATCACTGTCAGCTGCTGTGGAGTACCCTATCAGAGATCCAGTGGAAGACTACTGGAAGTGTTTCTGGGCAAAGTGTAGCTGCTCCTTTGCTTTGGCAACACACCATAGTGAAAACTGATACCCACTCTCCCTGGTCTCACTGCAGCACTGTGGTTGGATTTTCTTGGAGATGCATTTCAAAGTCTTGATATTAGTGGAAGTTACAAATACTCAGTTTGTCTGAAAACAAGACAAATTACTTAGACACACCCTTTGAAAAACATTTGGTTGATGTTTGCAGTTGCCTATTTCTTATTATTTTTACTGTAGGGCAGTGAAGTAAGTTGATGAAAGTTCAGAAATCCAAATCTCATGCATGCTTTATTATTTCCATTCCTGCAGCACTCAGAATCCCTAATAATGTCATGCTTGTAATTTGGGGGGGTGTCTTTTCAATAGGTAAGCAAAAGGACAGTAATGAATTTTTTACCAGGCTATCTGTGCCTGCTCAGCTTTCATTTAAAGGGGACTGTCTCATTAAAGAGAAGAATTAAAGCACAGGTAATTTTCAAATGGGCATGTAAGTCAGACTTTTCGTCACGTTTGTGATTTTTTTTGTCTTGAGGTTTTCCTGGATAGCAGGTAAAGCAGAGAATATTCATTCAATACAAACCCTGAACTTAATCAGTCCCTTTGTGACTGTAAGCTGAAGTAAGTTCTATCAATTTCAGTCCAGTTACCATTTGTTTTTCCCTGGCACAAGCCATTGTTACCAATATTGGAGACAAACCTCAAGTGATCCACATTTTCATAGAATCATAGAATAGCTTGGGTTGGAAGGGACCTTTTTAAAGGTCATTTAGTCCAAGCTCCTGCCTCAGCACTTAGGAACATGGTTTAGTGGTGGACATGGCAGTGGTGGGTTATCAGTTGGACGTTATGATATTAAAGGTCTTTTCCAGCCTAAACAATTCGATGACTCTTGTCTAGATAGTAATTTTTTTTCACTAGTTAACAGATTAAAAAGCAGGGCTCCATTGTATTTAATTAGAAAGGAAGAGGAAAAATTAATGTCGTAAGGAAACCTAGGAAGTGAAAAATAAAAATCAGGCTCTGGTTTCAATGAGAAACAGCAGCTGATGGCTTCTGAGGTCTTACAGCTATCACCTCGCTCTCGGGTTACAAATGTACAGGGTAAGGTGCTCAGCAAGTAAAACCCCAGCAGCAGAGCCTCCAAGTGTCACACAGCAGAGGTGCCAGTGACGCACAGTGCAGCCAGCCACGCGCCCAGCTTATTCCTCACCGAGGAATTCGGGAGCTGGGCCTTTCAAGTCTCCCTCTTTGGCATTTATCCAAGATGACTGAGGCTTTGAAAAGCAGGATTGTTCTGAAAGGGGGATGGCAGTTCCAAGCAGCCATTTGCCATGGTACTGCACATCCATCATCTCCCTGTAATACAGGACTACGTGTGCGCTCACATCACAGACAGTGCTCTTTTCACTAGCTGAGCGGCTGCAACGGGTGCCAGGGAATTAGGAGGAACTGGCCAGCCTTCAAGATTTCTTCACAAGGACTCCTTAATCAGCTCCCATGCCTCTGTACTCTCATGTCTGTGTGTCTGGTAATTTGCTGTACTTTATGTACACTCTGTTCATCATACAGATTGGCTTTTTACTTTCTGCAGCAATTCCTCTCACTTTGCCAACACCTTGCCATTTGCAGCTTTAATGCCTATCGATAGCACTTCATCAGCAATAGCTGCCAATGTATATTCCTTCTACAAGATGTTCACCCTCAGTTTTTATAGATAGTTACAAACTTAGTCACAAACTGATTGAATAGTTCATTCTCATTTGTTTTTCACATGGAATAGACTCATCAAAATTAACAGATCATCACAAGACTGAAAACAGTGGTGGAAAAGTTTCTCTAGTGTGCATTAGTGTACCACACCAGAGTCAGCTCTGCCAAACCTGTTCCTGTGGACCTAGTCTGGTTTTTAATACCTTCACCTCGAGTGTTTTCACAGCTTCCCATAGGCAGCTGCCTGCATAGCCCTGATACTAGTCCCAGAGCCAACATGCAGTCCCTGACTTGATTTTCTTCTACCATAGTAATCTTCACTCCCCAGACTCAGCCAAAGGGACCTGAGCAATCATCTTGTTGGCAAAGCCAAGGCAGAGAAGGCATTTAATACTCCAGGCTTTGCAGTGTCCTCTGTTGCCCTGTCTTGTTTACCAGTGGGCACATATTTTTCCTAGTCTCCCTTTCCCTGGTGGTGAGCCTGAGCCCTTGTGGCCCTTCACAGCTCTACCATTTTCAGTGCAAATGAAGGTTTTTTGTTCTGTTGGTTGTCACTGTGTGCCCCATGTCACGATCCTGTGCCTCTTGTTTTTCTGTCTGGCTAAACAGGGGGCACTGGGCTCAGGTGTGTGTGGCCTGCCCTTCTGTCTGCCCGTGCTCTGCCACACTAGTTGGAGACAGCTTGGTAAAACTATTTCTCTCTGGCAGGTGTCAGTTTCAAGCAAAACTTACTACCAGAAAGCATCCCTGTGTAACTGGTTAGTGATAGTAAAGTCCAGAGCAAAGTTCAGCAGTTCTCCCAGTTTCAAACTCACCTTGATGTAAGGATTATAGCTCGTAAGTTAAGCAATCTGTTTCTGGTTTTTTTTAGGGAAACAGGTGGGAATTCAGGATGGGGGAAGAGATTCTGCATCAGTCCCTGTACAAGGAATTTTATTTCTCTTAAGGGACAATACTACAGTGATCCTTACACAAACAAGAATTGTTGTTTTATTAGAAAACAGTATTGTTAGAGTTTCATTAGAGCTGCACAGAGTTGTGTGACCACTGTCACTGCACAGCAATGTTTTTCGTTTACTGTCAATGGCAGAACTAAACTGCCTTTTGATATTCAGTGAGGTGCAACAACTTGTTGCAGAGAAACTGATAAGACATTGTTCCTCCTCCTGCCCTTTCTTCTTCCACACCATAGCTAGAAATAAATGCTGAGTGTTGCTAGGTCTCACCTCACAATATCTTCTGCTTGATGGAATAGCCATGTCAGAACTTAGGGCTTCTTAGGGCTTGGTGAGATAGTACAGGAGTAGCTGTTTCCTGTTACAACAGCCTGTCTTGAATTGCTTTCAGCTTTGGAGGTGTCAGTAGCCTGTATTGCTTGAGTGTACCAGGTCGGTGAGAGAGAGATGTTGTTTAGTGCATATTCCAGCACATATCAGTTGGAGAAGATTCAGTGAAATCATTAGTTCTATCTCTTACAATTATTTTGAATGGTTTTAATCTACATTTGTAACTGGAGGGCTGTAAATCTGTGGAGCTTCTAAGTGTATGGTTTGATTGTAACCTTACTAAAGGGCTGCAACTTGCAAACTGTTCTGGATACCAGTAAGTGTTGGGTTTTAATTGAATAAAAAAGGTCCACTGTGGTTCTTTATTGTCCTTTAATTATCAGTGTTTATATCTTCCCATTATTGATTTGACAGTACTGCATGAATGCCCCAGTGAAGATCATGACCCTGGCTATTGTAGGTCCACAGAAATTACTGTCCCTGTCCTGAAGAGCCTACGCAGGCCAGTAAAGAAAACTGATTGGTTGCAAATTGTCCTCTGAGCTCCTTGGGTTTTTATGGTTCATAGCTCAGGGAATATTACTCACCAACAGTGATTAGAAAGTTTCTTCCATTTACCTTGTGCTGTCTCTGCCAGTCTGGGGAACTGTTTCCTCTGCTTTGTAGCACACCAGTCTTTATGAACTTTGCTTCAGATCTCTAATCTATCCTTAAATTAGGTATTTTTCCCTGGCTAGCTCAGTGTGCAGCGCTTTCTCCATCAGCTGGCTCCAATTAAGTGATCCTCACATGCTATCTCTGAATAAATGTTCTTTGAAGTTATAAAGGAGAAAGATGCCCTTGGTAAGCTGCTTTGATTCAGCTGCTTCAAGCAGGAACAGCACTGTTGAGGTGTAAAGGTTAATTTCACCCATCTTAACTCAAGTTAAACAAGAATTTAATGAAGTCCAACAAATGCTGAGTTTACTACTCCTGAAAACCTAGTTTCTCCAAGTTCTTTACCCAAGTAGATCGTCTGTGGTGTTTTCTTTTCTAGCAAAGGATATATTAGTTGGCCTAGATTTTTGTAAGATCTCAGAGGCCAGGAATGGGCCTAGTGAGACCAATGTAAGATGCTTTTTGAAAAAAAAAACAACAACTAACTGCTTGTTTTGGTTTTGACTGGAATAGAATTAATTTTCTGCTTAGTAGCTAGTACAGTGCTGTGTTTTGGATCGTGCATGCAGTTCTGGTATCCTCAGTATAAGAAGGACATGGAACTGTTGGTGCAAGTTCCGAGGAGGCCACGAAGTTGACAAGAGGACTGGAGCATCTCCCCTATGAAGACAGGCTGAGGGAGCTGGGGCTGTTCAGCCTGGAGAAGAGGCGGCTTTGTGGAGACCTCAGGCCAACATTTTAGTGTCTGAAGGGGCTGATTACATTTTACATTAACAATTGGACTTGGTGATCTTAAAGGTCTCTTCCAACCTTGATGATTCTATGATTTTGGCTTTGACTCAGGTCTTACCCAGGG
>NW_008670818.1:39589-41679 GCF_000695815.1 Acanthisitta chloris
CAAATGAGTACCTGAGTTCCAGATGGGAACTTCTGGAGCACTGCTGCAATAGTAAATTGAAGGTTCTCTTACAACCTATGGTGTCAGTGATACATGGCTTAAGTAGATTATGACACAATTGGCTTCTACAGCAAAAGTCTGTCATACCAAGATGGAATCTGCAAAATAAGGTTTGCTAGGCCTAGACATCCACAGGCTGTGGCACAGCAGTCCCTGAATACAGGTTCGCATCAGAGATCTTAATTGTCTCCAAACATCAGGCAAGTAATCTGCATTTTGAAGAGTCTCTAAATGGATATTTACATAATTTATGTTTTACAAAGTCCATTGATTGATATTTGCATAATAGACTGCAGCACTGCCAATAGATCCATCACAGTACACAGTGTCAGCTCTCATGAACTTCCAGGGGGTTTTTCCCTTTATTGGAGCCCTTGTGACAGAAAGAAATGGCTATAACTGATAAATCTCAGAGTAGACTGAGGGCCTGTCAAAGCTTCTTTGGCTGGCTGGAAACATGTGGAAATCAAGCCACATGCTCAGCCAGCTGAGAAGTTCTCTGCATATGTTCATTCTAATTGGGGGCATAGAAACATCAGAGATAGTACTTCATGGATTCATTCAATCCCAGTCAGTTCCCTGATTTGGAGTCCCCATTGCTCTCCACTCGCAGCAACACCCTGCAGCTTTCATGCTCTCCAGCTTCCTTGTTAAAAACAAACCCATTTTACCACCACCCTCAGGCCCTCGGGATGATCCATTGGATCCATTCTGCCGATGCCTTGAGCAGGGCCTTGGGCTTCATCACTAGTGTCACCTGGGCAGTCAAGCTTGAGTGTATCACTGTAGACAAAAGCCAGCTGAAAGTTGCAGAGCTTTGAGCTCCAATGCAGGGTTTATCCCTCTCAAAATGGTGCTTTTAGCGTTCTCATGATGGAGTTGGTGCCTCAAGGAGTTTTTATCCTATGTGTGGGCTGATGGCAGAAGTCCTCATGGCTAAGTGGGAGAATCCTGATCAATGTAAAGTTGAACAGTGTTGTTACACTGAAAAAGGGGGAAGATTTGTAGCCCTAAGTCTATTATGTACCTCAGTGATAGGAGACAAGCTAAATTCAATCTGGTGGTTTTGGTGTAGGTGACTCCATGAGGACTGGAGGGAGCAGTTCACACCCTCCCAGAACAGAATTGGGGAATGGAATAATTTCCAACTTCAGACAGGAATTTCCTCCTTTAATTTGCTCCACAGCCTGAATGCTGACAGAACATAGCCTTATGCATATGCTAATGGCTGGTGCTTCATTTTGTGAGACATTTTATTAGAAAAGTTTGTATTTTACCCCCGGTTGTATATCTCCTTTCCATTTGTGTTGATTTGGGTATTCGTCATCCTGCCGAATGTGATAAGGGTTCATCAGTTTCACTGCATGCTGCTAATAAGATAATGCTTTTAAGCCGTTTGGTATTTTCACATGAAACATGTTCTTCTTGCTGCAGATACTCAGCAGAGTGATGGCTCTAATCATCCTCTCCGTCAATAACTGTCAGTGGTGATGGAGCTGGGGTTCTGCCTGGCCGGATAAACCAGCAATGTGAAATAGAGGATGTGCATGCTGAAGAGTTGCCAAACTAGAGCAGCAGAAAAGACTAATTTAAACTTCCCACACCAGACCTAAGCAAGCCTAATGCTGGGATGTTTTCCTCTACTACTCTTGATATTCAGTCTAAAATGATTATCCAGGATAATATCTTGCCACAGTTTCATTTGATTTCAGTTCTGACTGAAGTTAAATCTGGAAAGGTTCAATAAACAAACGTTTCCTACTGATTGATCTAAGGACTAGAACTGTCCTCTGGCATTATAACTAATCCTTTTTGTCAGCTAGATTAAAAGAAATCAGATGATATGTAGATTGAAGTGATTTCAATGTTTATTCTATAATTAAACATCAGTTATTATTATTATATACTATAAGAACCTCTTTAAAAGACTAAGTTTGAAGTTCTGTTTCTGCTTGAGAAATGACAGAAATCCAAGAAATGTTTTAAATCCTCACTGCTGCCATTGGGATCTGGTGACTTCAGAATCTTGC
>NW_008670818.1:41699-61995 GCF_000695815.1 Acanthisitta chloris
GCAATGGGAATAACTGGAAGAATTTGACTAGCTTTTAAAAAATGAGGAGTGATGAGAGCAGCTTGCTTGCAGGGTAACAAGAACCTTTCAGACATGCTTGTGATTATTTTTCTGTGCCTGCTGTGCTGGAAGTTGATGCCTTGGTGGTTGTTATTGCATTCAGGGGCTAGTTGAGCTGCCTGCAGTGCATGTGTGGAGTGCTCCCTGCCTCACTTTAAGGGCGACTGAGCTACAAAGGCTCTGCCCTGAGTCACAGCTCTTTGGTGCAGGGGACCTCTGTGGTTTATTTTCTCCTGCTGACTCCTTACAGACATGACATGTGCTTATGCTAAAATGTGAGAGGATGGCTGCCTAAGCAGTGAGCAGTCTGTCTTCTTGCCCCTCGCTGCTGTCTCCTTGGGGAGGCATGAACAGACCTGGTGCAGTGGCACAGAGCAGTTTCTGTTGTCTCTTCTCCATTGACGGGCACCTGTTACTTCATTTAAGTAGTTCTTTCCAGTGTATTTTGGGCCAGTTTGCTCCCAGGGCAGCCCTACATAGTTAAGAGCTGAGCCTGCTTCAGGTTGAGAGATAACCCATCCCTGTATAACTTCTCTGACTTCACAGGGCACGAGAGATGTGGGTTCAAGCATCCCTTCTAAATCATCCACAGGAATTACTGGTGCACATTGTAACTGCTGCCCTAGCTACAGATGGCTCTCTTACCATTTGGTGTGATCCCACAAGCCTGTGCTGGTAGGGTCTGGCTGAGGAGAGCAGACCTGCAGGGAATCCTCCACCTCCACCACAGCACCTGAGGGCTGTGGAGCTCACAGCTCCCCAGGGCTTGTGTGTACAGTCAGCTGCAGAAATATAAATGTTGTAGGGCTTTTGGAGAGGAAAACTGAAGGATTTAGAGAATCATTATGCCCCTAGGGCTGGGCAACAGCTGAATGGGAGCTTTGAGATCTCAGTGGTGCATAAACACTCAGCTCGGGCAGGTGTTCTGGTATATGGAAGCCTAAACTTCATTGGGGATTGGTGTTGCTAGTGCACAGGCTGTAGCCTATTCAGACCTGACCTTACTCTCAAGCTTTATGATTGTCTTCTTCTGGCATTAAGAAATCATAAATGGTGCTAAGATATGACCTGTGACTTTTTTCAGCTGAGAGAGGCACTGCTTGCTTTTCAGTTCTAGGCCTGAGGGCTGAGGGACATGTGCCTAACTGCAAGCAGGTGGGTAACAGTATTTATTTTGGTGAGACAGGCTTTGTTTAAAGTTAAGCAGATGAAGTTCAAATCTTTGCTGTAAGTTGAACTTACACTGCTGCTAGTATAAGATCATATCCAGACCTTTTGCAAAATGGAGCTTTGTCTGTTTAGAGCTGCAGAGCTAAATTAAACTCATTAGAAATGTCAATTGCAAATACAATTAGCAGTTTATGAAAAGGCAGAACATTTGTAGCATGTAAATTTTCAAGCAAGAAAAGGTGCAGTTTCCCCTTAAGGGATAGAGTGCCAACAGCACATGCTCATTTTCTTCTCGAGAAATTAAGGAGTGTCTGGGGGAGAGGAGTTGGGATGGCTTTAGATGTTTTTGCACTGCCTTCCAAAATAAGTTTATAGTTTCCCCATATACAATTTAATTAAGCCTTCGATTTGACCTTTGTATTGAGCAATAAAAGCTAACCGGGCAAGATGTGGGTAGGAGAGCACAAACAAAGCATGCCCCACGTCAGGCAGTGTGAGAACTGTTTCTGTAACCAAAACTAATGAGATCATCAGGACAAAAGCAACAGCCAAAGCATTTTCAATTATTACTAATATTTTTCTTTGTCGAGCCAGTTTATATTTTTCTTAATTACAGCTTGGAGCTGTGGCGTGATATTTAGCAGATGCCTTTGGCACTTGGCGTGCTGATCACTTGCACACTGCAGACTGGCAGGGGCACCTAATCTTTGAAGTCTAGAGCACACATTCATCTTTAACCGTAAAGGTCAGTCCTGCATTCCTCGCATCCCCCCAACTCCCATTAAGTTTAATAGGAGTTTTGAGCATGTGAGGCATGTGGTATCAGGATCGCTCTCAGTCGTCCTGATACTACCAGACAGGCATGTACAGAATTTCTAAACTTAACTAATTAATTGCACCACACGGCGATGGCAGAAGGCTGTCACAGAACTTCTGAGTTGTTTCTTTCATTACAAGACCGTTACAATGAATGCTCAACAGATTTACTGGGAACATCATGTTTTACAGATACTTCCATGCTGTGTTTCAGGATACCATGTCAGCTGTGCTGCACTATGTACGAGGTATCTGGCAAACTAAACAAGCTTAAACATGCAACCACAAACATGTGCCTAGGATTAGACTAAAACCAGATGTTTCCAGGAAATGTAAAAGATGTTTAACATGTTTTAAGCTTATACTTTGGGTTTGTGTGTGTTCGACTAAGTCCCGTATTAATATGAACAAAATGACAAAACCTTTTCTTGCAAATGACGGATTGATTAATGGAAGTACTGCTGAATCACACAAGGTTTGTTAGGTTAGGTTATTTCTTCCTGAGGGAAAGATGGATTGTTCTGTCTTGACATTTACCACGGAGCTGAAGCAGTTATATGTGTGGGTTTACTCTTTAGCCCTCAGAACTAATACAGTTTTATTGTGGCTCCTGAAAATCATGCAGGGTTTGCTATGGCAGCTGTAGATCAACAGCCAAACACATACAGTGACAAGTTTCCTTAAAGCAGTATGGTTGAGATGATGTCCTGTTCTCTCCATACACATATATGTTATATTCAAATATATAGAGGCAAAAAAATTGGGAATGGGGAAAGGAGCTGCCACTTCATGCAGTTGTGACTTCTAGGCACCTGACATCTCAAATTGTCTCATAGCTGTTCCTGCCTTTTCTTTATTGCATTTTTTTCTCTGTTGCATTTGACTTTAGTTCCTGAAAGTCTCAGCTAGTGTTGCTTCTTGAGGAGAGTCGGTATGATTCCTCTCAGAGGACTATTTGCATCCAGCATGCACAGAATGTGTGGGAAATAAAGGAGTTCTCTCAGTGGCCTACAGGGAGAGGGTATCTGCCAAAGATCACACAGAGCTTAATGCAGAATTAAAATCTGGACACAGCTAATCCTAGTCCCAAATTATGACTATCCCTCCAAGGCCAACTTCTCTTCACTCACACACTCCTTAAAAACAGAAATGCAAAGATCTCAGAACCAAAATGGAACACATCCATTTACCCTCACAATCTTGTCCCATGAGTCTTCTGGAGAGGCTGATCTGAGCCTAATGCCACTCAGGAGTTAAGTGGGAGCGTGACCTGTGGCGTTCTAACTCCTGTAGTTCTTCCCTCTTCTAGTTAAAGATTTCTTTTTTCCTCCTAACACCAAGTTTCCATAAGAAGGTGCGTAGGGAAAAGGCTTCTATGGGCACCATATTCTCAGGCTGAAATAGAAAATGGTAGAACAGTTAGAGCCGTGTGCGGCTTCAGAGCGGGTCACTACTCCTTCTGGCTTCAAAAGGGATACGTTACCCCCACCTTTTCCTGACGGGTATTATATTGTGGACAATAACAGACTCCAGAATTTAGAGAATTGCATCGTGAGTTATCATACTTTAGGAGTTCTCACATTCCTATTTCCACAGCATTCCACCTGCTTCCACTGCTGCAGCTGTAACTGGAAATAATTAGTGCTGGTCTTAATGTCAGGATAATGGATTATTTGGAAATTGTTGGCACATTTTATGGCAACAGCATTGTTTTGCAATTTCAGAGCTTCTTCCTTTGAATATGTAAAAGTAATTTCAGCTTTTGCTACCAGAGGTGATAAAAAGCTAATAATACCACTGCAGCATCTACTGTAATTTAAGAGCGTAACTGGAAATAATTAGTGCTGGTCTTAATGTCAGGATAATGGATTATTTGGAAATTGTTGGCACATTTTATGGCAACAGCATTGTTTTGCAATTTCAGAGCTTCTTCCTTTGAATATGTAAAAGTAATTTCAGCTTTTGCTACCAGAGGTGATAAAAAGCTAATAATACCACTGCAGCATCTACTGTAATTTAAGAGCCTGTTCCACCAAGTTGCACCTAGCTTTAATTTTCTTATGAAGCTGTCAGCCAAACCCAAGCTTGTGATCGAAGGGAAATTTATCAAGCAACTGAGCTCCAATGTGGAGAGTAACTGCAGGTGCTGACCAGTTCACTTCAGACCTGCATTATGAGTATCATTACAAGCATGATGAGGCATTTAGACCAAGGCATTAATTTGCTATCGTAGATGCTGACATTCTGTCTTTTCAAAGCACTGTGTTTGCATGAAAGTCTAGAAGAAATGGACAGGTCTGACTAGTAGTAATCAATGTGGGAAAGCAGAACTAAACAATCTCCCCTTCTTTTATATGTCCAAATAGCTGGGTTGAAAGTTCTCCTTAGCATTTCATGGCGTAAAACTGATGGAAACATGTTCAGAATCTCCACTTTGTCAAGGGCATGGTGGATTGATGAGCATGGATTCTCTGCTGTCAGTGCCCTGCTCCATCAGAAACCAGGCTCATATAATTAACATTTGCAGGACTAGTCCAGCAAATCTCTCGGGTCTGTTTTTATTCAGCATCCCCTCACAGGGGCTGTACACTTGGCTGGTGAGAGACACGGCGTGTCTCAGGCTGGAGATGAGGAGGGTGCAGTAGCATGGGCAGATCTTTGCAGGAAAAGACTCCCTATCACATTGATCATTTGCAATCACAGGGAAAGGGCTGAGCTCAGGTCAAGAGAAGAGAAGGACACAAACGGAAAGAGGTTTCTGCTAAGTAGCCGAACTTGTTCATCCCTTGGCAGGACAATAGGAAGCCTGGACAGATTTAAGCCAACCTTGTTCATTGCTGTTCATTGAAGAGCAATCACATGCAAATGCCTTAGTAAATAGTTGCATCTTTGACAATACCTAGCAGTAGCAAACTGCAAATCGTTTGGCGTAGGAAGGAGGAACTAACAGCTGGGGTGCCCATATGACTTGAACTTGTGTCAGACAGCCTGGTAATAACCTAAAAAAATGATAATCACATTGTTTTGCCCCTGTATCATTACTGGCTAAGGTTAAGGTGTGCCTTAACATGTGAGTCACCAAATGCATTTGAAAGGTATGCTCAGCCCTCTCTATAGGGGAGGTTTCCTGTTCCTAAGTTAGATGACAGTGACAGTTTTTACTCTCTCTTTCATCCTAAACTGGCCTCTCTGAGGAATAGTATTGATCCATGTAAGTATCTGTGAGTAGTTCAGTGCTGTCAGAGTGGCACGTGCATTACTGAGGAGCAATCTGTGGTTAGATCTTTGAGATGAAGATAATCCTAAATGCTCTAAACATCGAGGTCAAGTAATTTTCATTATGTGTTTTGTTTATGTTGTCGAGATGTGAATTTACCAGCAGTTAATATGGATGAAAGTTCAGCTAAGGAAGTGGACTCAGTCTCCTGGACTAACTGAGCTGTTCTTCCCTCTGCTCACAGAAATCAGAGGGCCTGGAGGAACTCTGAGCCATCTTCACTGACCCCAACAGACCTTGTCCTCAGTAAGAGTCCTGAACGGCTGCTTTGGCAGGCAGCTGCCTTCACTAAGTACTCTTTTCTGGCAGGATTTGAATATTCACACTTGGAGCCTAGAAGAGGGAACAGCACAGTAGCTACTGCAGTGGCTGTGTCACCATCGTGGTGCAGCGATAAATAAACAGTGTAGGACAATATTCATGTGCCAGCACCCAAAAGGCCATCACACGTTAGCCTGAGGTTAGCTGGAGCCTTCAGAGGTTGTAACCACTCTATTTCTGGAAAGGAGACAGGGACTGATAATGGAAAGTCTCTAGTGATGGAGAAAGCTTCTAATTGGGAACCGTAAAGTCTTTAAAACATAGAAGGTAAATACAAGAACAAACCAAAGCTGTGGGGTTTGGTGGGTTGGTTTTATGAAGTCATGCTCTGGGGGCTGCTTTCACTGGTGCTGAACATCTGGGGTTTGCTTTGTTGAGACTGGAGTTTCATTTCTGTGCTAGTCTTCACACTGACAGCTTTTTTTTCCTAGCACGATCACTATTTTTTTGCCTTTAGAATGTCAGTAGTAGACCGAACATAACCATCTCTGACTCAGAGAAAAAGATTTAAGAGGAAAAACTCATTTAACTCAGAGTTTCTCAGCCAAAATCCTGGAGTGAGCAAGCAACAGGAACTCTGAGGAAACTGGAATCAAACATGAAATCTTTACACTGCTGAAATGTGTGCCTTAAAAACTAAATATAGGATTGAAAAAGATTTTGAACTGAACTAGAAGCGAGGGTATTTTTATTTATTTTTAAGAAAAGAGAAAACAGCGTTTTAAATAAAATGCCGGTTTTGCACAATTAGATCCCGAATTAGAATTGGCCATGAATAGCATCAGAAGATACTCTGCTCTAAAGACAGAGAGAGAGTTCAGAATTTAGTCCTTCCCCTGCAAAGGATAAAGGCAGAATTTCCTAATGTATTATTTAACGCTTGTTATGTAGTGCATTAAGCAGTCACTGAGAGGAAAGCTTTTAAAAACCAACAGCCTCTCTGATAGCATTAAATCTTACCTTAGATTTTTGGTTAAGTCAATAGCAAGAAAATAAACGAATTAATACATTTCAGTCTGCCCAATTTATAGACGCCAATCAAGTTACAATGCTGGACATGGCCAGCTGAAAGAGGGGAATAGATTTACCTGAGTGAGATCTTAATTTAATCAGCTGGCCCCAGAGAGCTGAAGTCAGCAGGCTGGGATGATATAAGAGGCAGCAGAGAAATAGTGCCTTTACTGCAGTCGCAGAGGAGAATGACAGTGATGGAAAGGACTCCAGGCAGTGTCAGAACACACCTATTTCCATGATTTATTCTTAATTTACTTTAATGACAGTCTGAAGGTTGTCCATTTTTCTTTAAATGTCCTCAGAATACTGATATTTTCTAAACATTTAGAGCATGCTTTTTCTCCCCCTGCTTTCTGTTAGCTCCATTGCAAGCTGGTGTCGAAGAGGAGCCGTGTCCGCGTTTTGCCACAAGGAATTTTGAGTGCAGTGTCAGACTACCCTTTTCCCACTGTATACCTTGCCAGCCAGTGTCCCTCTGCTGCACTCACCATTGAGACAGGTCTGGGAATCACACATTCCTCTGGGATTAATGTTGATATTATGATAAAATGGAGGAGCTCATTGCATTTCTTTTACAGTTTACTCTGGCGGAAGAACAATGTGTGCTTTCCCAATACAATAGCTCATTTTTATTATCAAGTGAATTTATTGATGGTTGTTCAGAACTACTGACATGCAGACAATGATCTCAGATTGCATCTACATTTCTGGAATACTTTCCATCTTTCCAGTTTCTGCCAGGAACTTGCTTCTGTGATTCAGTTTTTATTTTAAGATTGGACTATTGTTTCATCTGCATTACAAATCTATGCCTTTTGCTTTCTTGTGTATGTGCACTGCATTCATTAGTATCACAAATCCTTTAAGCTTGGACCTGAACGTTTATTGTTAATTATAAATTTTTCCAGGTAGGCATTTGCTTTTTGCCAGGCACTCAGGTATGATTTTACAGATTGGCTGGAAAATCATCATCCCTGCAGCAGATGAAATAGTGATTTTATTTTTCTTCTCCACAATGCCAGTGAGAGGATTCGAGACCAATATGATCTCAGTAATACTTGCAAATAGCTTGGGAACATCTAGGTAACTGAAGACATATCATTTTCTCATTTTAAAAAAATCCGTGTTTTTGCAATAAAGAACTATTCCTGCTTTCTTGAGAAGCTAGTCCTTTATATAAAAGATGCATGGAATTGCCCCAAAATGCATCTGGAGGGAGAAGTCTTCCAGTGCTTAAAGGGGACTTGAAAGAAGGAGGGAGAGTTACTCTTTACATGGTCAGATAGTGATAGGACAAGGGGTAATGATTTTAAATGGGAAGAGGAGAGATTTAGATGAGATACTAGGAAGAAACTCTACTCAGAGGGTGGTGAGGCACTGGCACATGTTGCCCAGAGAAGTTGTGGCTGTCCCATCCCCGCCAGTCTTCAAGACCAGGTTGGATGGGGCTTGGAGCAACCTGAGCTAGTGGAAGATGTCCCTGCCCATGGCAGTGGGGTTGGAACTAGATAATCTTTAAGATTTCTTCCCACCCAAATGATTCTATGATTCTATTAAGTCAGTATGCTTTCTGATCTCCTCCTGCAGCAACCCATCAACTGTGACATGTTACAAAACCACTCAACCCTAACATCACGTTTTAAGGCATGAGCCAGTTCCCATCCCAGGTGAAAGCGAAGGTACTTTTGGTAAGAGTAGATCAGGTTCTGAGACCAACCACTGCAATGCAGAGCAGCTATGATTCTGCTCAGGCTGTGTGTACAAGTGGACAAGTAGAGCTGGGCAGTCAGAGAAGAGCTGTTGAGCAAAGCAGTGGGTGCTGAGTACAGAGTGGCCACACTGGGTCCAACTAAAACATTAACACAGGTGCCCCATCACTCCTTACATATTTCAGTTATTCAGAGTAAGTGAATGCTCCAGCAATGGACAGAACTTAAAGCCACTATTTAACAGGTGTGTGGTTAATCTTACATTTACTTTTATGATTTCAGATATACTCAAGGACAAGAAAACCCACCCAGAAAACAGAAACGAACCAAAACCAACTGTGAAAAAGATTGACACCACAACCACCACAAGCACTGTCAAGTCATCCTCCAAACACAGTGTAACTGGAAATGGGAGCAATCCAGCCCTGAGTTCCTCACTTGTTGTTCTAACAGCACTAGCAGTTCTGTGGCACTGTCCACTGTAGCTGTTTTGCCTCTCAGCCGCTGCACTAGTGCTTCTGTTCACTGTTGTTTATACCTGCAGCCTTACCCAACAGAAAACACATCTAAATGGCTCTCTAGTTTCTGTGATATGTTAGGATAAATATGACATGATGTGCTGGAGTTGGCAGATACCAAGTGTCATCACTTCCAATGCCTGAAGATAGCCTTTGGCAAAGCCCACCCAAGATACCAAGGGTATGATGACAAGGGGCTGAGTAGCTTAAGTTATGGGGTAGAAATAATTGAAAACACAGAAATTGTGTATGTGTGTGTTACTGTTTTTATCAATTTCGTTTGCTAGAACCTGACTGGCTGGTTTTGTTTGTTTAATTTTTCTGATAAATTATATGAATGGTCAGTCTTCAAATTCAAGCCAATCCATACTTTATTTTTTTAGTGAACAGCTAACAAGCTTTGTCTAAAGTTGTATACCATGTACAGTTAGGTACTCTACCAGTTTGATGAAACTCCTGAGTGGTCAAGAAGATCAAAGCATGTTTGAAACTTCTTTTCACTCTTACTGTTTAGATTATAGGAAGTGACATAAAAGCATATGGTGTGTCTAATATATCAGTATAGTTGCCTTAACTGTGGAAAAAAATAGAACCACTTTGTTTACTGAGGGATACAGATAGTGAGTTTCCCTGCCCCAGAAAATGTCATTACCAGATGCTTAAGCATATGCTCAAGGCTTATTGGATGAATGTCCAGCAAAGGGAAACATAAATAAACATCATAATGTTTTATCTAGTTGAATGCAGCTCTGTACAGAGGAAAAAAAAGATAATTCAGTTCAAACTTACTTTGCCTATGTATTGTTACATAGAAACCAACTTAAATTTTCCATAAAGGTCCCAGAGATATAAATTATTGGGAACTCCCATTAGATACTAACTATATTTTGTGCATTATGGATCTCTGAAATCAACTGTTTCATAAACTGTGTATTATTTAATTACATTTAATGTTTAGAATTTTGTATCGCGTTAGGTGTAAATGTAAAACACTCTGAGATCTAGAACATTCTCTGTTATGCCTCATCTTGATTGCTACCCTAGAAAATGTCAAATGTGCATTATATCACAAGGCTATATTTTTTAATCAATGATACATTGATGCGTTTTAACTTTTTGGATGGAAAAGTACTATAATAACTTCTAATGGGTTAAGAGTTAATGTGTGTTTTCCAACAACTGTTTACAGTGCCATTGAATATATGTATACAAACACAACTGTATGAATACAGTAATTAATATGATAAATATATGAAACATTAGAATTGTTATATTTACTACATTTCATAACTATTACAACAGTTTAATGGCCATTTTCATGTTGTAGACTATTATTATGTACAGTTTTGTAAGATTCAATGTAAAACACTTGCCTTTGGTTTTTTTGTAGAACATCTCTTTGATACTCAGAGTTGCATAGTCAGTGACATAACTCAAAGGAAGAATCCTGTATCCTCCTAACCAGCTTCAGGCAGTTTATTGGCAACTTTGATAGAAAAGCCTGACTCAGAGGAGGTGCCACATGCCAGTAGTGGTGCTGCTGTCATTGCACAAAGGGGCAGTGATACAGAACAAGCACACAGTAAGTGAACAAAGGCTCACTACGCTTGCATGTTTTCAGACAGTATTAGTGAACTTGTCTAACTGTGTTTGCAAAGGTGTGGCTTGAGTCTCATTTCCAATTTGGGCTCTTATATCATATTTACAGACGTAAAGGTGTGATCAGAACTGTGGGTGCACCCAGCTGCACAGTGGCAGCAGCTAAGTTTTCTAAAGGATAATTCAGTTTTAATGTTGAAATATTTTAATTCTGATATTTCAAAATGATAAGGACATTAATATCCCTAAGTAGTGCTTCCCAGTCAGATCAGTAAAAATCAGTTTTCCCAAAAGTACTAAAATGGTTGTGCTGTGTTTTCCAGGTTTGTGAGCTGCACCAGTCTATGGAACCGTAACTAAAAATGCTGCTTCATATAGTCAGTTTCAGTGCCCTTTGGGAAAGTGCTCTTTTACCTAAGGAGGTGTGCAAGTCATGTCATTTGTACAGGGAAAAGACTCCGCAATGCCTTGCAGTCTCAAAGAATCCATCGATGGCTGCAGTTAGGCAGGTCTGTGTGTACATCAGCTGCTAGCACCACCTGCTCCTCAGGTAACACCAAGCACTGTGGCTTCACTGAAGCAATTCCTGTCTGATGCTTGTGAACCTGACTGTTTTAGAGTTCTCACACTTAAGATGCTCAGCCGTCATTCAGGCAAGTGCATCCACATTTGTGCACTGAGGTCTCTGTGAGGACGTGGGTAGAGGTTTCAGGGCTGTGCTCTGATGCTGTCTCCAGATTTCAGCTGTGCAGCTTGGAGTTTCCATTTTTTCTCACCTGTAGAGAGGGAACTTGAATGCCCCGACTTGGGTGTCTGAGGTCTGTTCTCTAAAAGGTTTTGAGCAGTGATCCCACTAGTCTAGTGTTCAGCCCTGCAGGAGGCATGTATGGAATAACTCGCCCAGGGGATTACTTGTTGCTGCTAGATGTCATAATCTTGCTGAACACAAACCTCAGAAAAATCAAGTATTTGAATTTGGGGGTTGGTTGGCAGTATTTGTATGATGTGTCATTCATCTCTCAAGCCAAACAAGACAGCCCCTTTAAAGTTTCTGCAGCAGAACAAGTTTGAACTGCAGGGTGAGGTAGAGTCAGCTCATTTCACTGGATTCAACCAATGACAGATTGTTGCAGAAGGAGGGAAGAGGACTCCATGTCAATTAATACGTTTCACACTAATATACTTTTACACTGGAAGAACAGTACTGGTCAAACCATCATGAAATATGTTCCTAGTGTGCATCAAAAATGGTGCAGTTTTAAAGGGCAATGCAGTGCATTTTTACTGATTATTTTTTCCCCTCAGGATCAGTTGCATTTACATATATAAAAAAGAATGTTTTCCATCAAACAAGACATCTCTACCAGCAAGGGCAAACCCAACTGTCTGTGTCAGATAAAGGAAGGATTCCTTTTCAGATGAATAGGATACCTGTTCTACAAAATCTCATTTTGTTATCCAGGGCACTGTAATGACAGTGTAATTACAAGGGTCTAAATTCAAAATACTTTTGAACTTGCCTATGTAATCTCAGTGTAAAATAAGGTACCAGTCTAAGGGCATTGCTGTAGCTTTGCCTAATAGTTATGAATTGTATTTAGCCACTGCATTTTGGCTGTTTATTGTTTTGCTATGACTTTCTTTTAGTATTTTGCTGTGCCCACAGCATTGGAAAGTAACTGCTGTCATACATCTGTGATGTCCAGGTTTCTGCTGACAGTGATGCAGGCTGCTTCTCAAATGAGACAATACTGCCATGGGCACAGTGTCAGCTCTTGGTGTTTCCACTGCTCTTTGGGCTCTGTGTTACTCCAGCTTCCTGTAAGAGGTTCAGGAGGTTTGTGTGTCTCTAGTCCCCTTGCTGGCAATGAACGTGTCGGGGACAAGAGTGAACCTGGGTGGGCAGAGGCATGTGGAGCTCCAGGGTGCCAGTGCCTGGCAACCTCCTGCTGTTCTCTCTGAGGCTCTGAGCCAGGTGTTCTCAGCTAATTTGAAGCAGCTTTTACACCTCTCCAGATAAACACATGGAGACAGGCGAGGCAAAGAGCAGCAGTGAATCTAGAGATTGCACTTTCAGGCACCTTCACGGACACCTGCTAGGAACTGAACCTGTTTGCAGTTTAGATGCTTTACAGAGTCCAGCCTCTCATTTTCAACCTTGCACTTTTTTCTGACTTGCACACTGCCAGCGTTATGTCCTGTCTTCTAGTGCTCCAGGTACTTTGTCATTGCATAAGGAACTGGGATTCTAGTCTCTCAGTGACAAATCTTTTGAGGTACAAATGTCTGTCAGAGCTTGATAAGGGCAACACAAATAATACTGCCCAGCTGCATTGCCTTCAGAGGCTCTGTGTATGGGTATCTGGCTGTGAGATTCACACCTCTCTGATCTGTATTTATTATATCCCTATTTCCTTTTGATACCCAGACTGCAATGTGTATCGTAATTTTAAATTTGACTCTCTAATCCTGTATGAAGCTTCTCAATATTGTCCTAATGGATGTTGTGCACAGACTTGATTTTAATGTTAGATGAGCCTTTTTGCCTGGATTTACTGAGCTATTCATATTCAGTATTGCACATGATTAGGCTTAGGCAAGATCTCTTCAAGTGAAAGGTCCTGAAACACATTAAAGTGAGATACTGAGTAGGACAAAAATCCAGAAAGTTCCTGAATTGGACTGTTCACATTGAACAGAGTTTAAGGTTTAGCTGAAATTACAGTCAAAATTTCCTAACTAGCATGGTGTCAGTGGGATTTCAGCCTTTTATTGAAAACAAATAAGCCCATTTTTTAGAGTGGGAATTAATTGATATACATGCTTTCCTCATGTCTCGGCACATGGGTAAATTTTGCTCTGCAGAAATAGGAGACATTCCCTGTCCTGCTCTTTGAGCAGCACAGCATCAAGTGCTTCATGTTGCAACTGGTCAAAAGTATGAGGCATTTCACTTACAGCATTTCAGTACTCACTGTGATTCTTGCAATGACACATGGCATGTGTGTTAATGAGAAGTGAAACATCTTACAGTCAATGTTTTTATGGCTCTGACATGTGTTAATCAAAAAGAACACAATAATGTTTTTTCCCCATTGCCCCAGAGGTCTAGAATTATTTCCAATACTGATTTCTCCTCTGGTTTCCACTGTCACTCTCTAAATAATTACATTCAAATTGTATTAAATATTAAGCAACCAGAAATAAATGCCAGTTAATACTTGGCAAGAGATTATAATAAATAGAGAAATAATAAACTCAGAAAAGGATCCTGCATTTAAAATAGAGAATACTCTGCGGAAACACGTCACTTGTGGACTATAACAGTTTTTCAAGTCCCTCTCCAGGTTCATCCCCATTCCACCTCCATGCAGCACAATGCAGAGCCTACAGGCAGGAGGTTGGTGTCCTGAATTCAGGAACGTATATTAAAGTGGTGGCTGCACAGTGGTGTTTCCAAATATCTTGCTTAGAGCAGACCTCCCTTTGCTGGCTCTGAGGAGTGAATTCCAGCTGCATGTGCAATGTGTCCAGCTGCATGTGACTTGGTGAACAGCCACGGTTGCTGCAGCTTTCAGAAGAAATGCTGGACAAGGACCATGAAGCAATATTTTTGTGTTGCTCCCATGTCCTTGAGATCAAACTCAGTCCTTAAAATAGACTGGTTTAGGCATTCTGGTCATCATCAACACTGCAATGATTTCCCCCCATGGAAATCATGTAATACCCTTTCTAGAAAAGAGCACATCAAAGAGAGGCCACTGATGCTTTCATGATGTGCTTGAAGTACTTCATTAAATAGCCACTAACAACCACGTTGGTCTTTTTTTTTCTGTGCAGAAAGTATTAATGCTGCCTTGCAAAATTATGTAGTTTGCACTTAATCATTTCAATTAATCTTTAGTAAATTACCCAGTACTTTGTAATTATAATATTTGCAGTTAATTTAGTGCCATCTTAAAAATAATTCGTTGCATAATATAAGCAATTAACATTTATTCAGGGTTTTTTCAGTTGCAGGGGGATATATAAATTATCCTCAGTGGCCTTTCTGTACACCTAATTAGCACCTGTTTGAATTATTCTACAGGCTGTGGACATTTCATTTGAAAAATAAATGCACTGCTAGTTTGGTGAACTCCTTGCAAATACACAGTTGTAAAAATTACTTTTCAGGGGAATGCAGAAGCATGTTTTCATACATCTGGGTTTATGAGCTAGGCTAGGCTTTTAGGCTATTGCACCTAGAATGGTTACTGACATTTTTAATGCAGTTAAAATGGAAGTAGTCTGATGCCTCTTTCCAATAATTAAGTGCAGTATCCTAGATTTGTAGCCTGTTTTATTCAGTAATGAAAAAGGAAAGGAATAAGACATCAAGAACATAGATCCTAGTGTAACTTTCTTATTTCTGTATGTGCATAAACAGTTCAGAAGTTTTGCTAATCAGAAGCTATCAAAAGGATTGCTGTGCTGGAGTGTCAAGGATACTGTGTTAAACTTGTGGAAATTTAACCAGGTTGCTTCAATCTCTCAAGGAAGCTTCTAGGTTAAAACTGATTTTCATTGAAATGCATGGAATATGGAGAGAGATCATTTGATCTTTGTAAAAAGGAGATCTGAAAAACCCTTCTAACAATAATGCCAATATCAAATATTTATAACCTGCACACATGCAAAATTGGGAAATCAAAGAAAGAGACTTTTCTGTGGGTGTGAAATGTTGCAGCAAACCCTCAGCTCCTGTAAATCAGTGGAGCTCCTTTGATTTTAGTTCAAGGATGTAGATTTACCCCAACAGAGTATCCAGCTCCAGAATGTGAATTCCTGCCCATCTTTTTGCAGGTGCAGCAAATCAAGAGTAACTGCAGTGATTACAAAATTTGCCTAACAGTTTTACATTGCCCTGGCCACTGATCAGATAGTATCTACAAGCCTGAAAAGCAAATCTGTAACACATGGGATGCCCTAAGTCTCCTGGCATATTCCTTTTCCAGGGGCACAGGAAGAGCCTTTTCCAGAAACAGCTGGTTCTACACCAGCTGCATCTCATAGCTGGGGCTCCAAGGAGATATTCATTCTGTGAGTATCCTAGGGTAGAAAATCTTCCTCAGAGGAGGTTTGCTGATACAGATCAAGCCTTAAGGCAGATTGAGTTTGATTTTTCTGTTTCATGTTAAAATGTAGGATCCAGGTCTTAAACTGGCCACAGAAACTAACTCATGAAGAGAACTGATTGTGACTTTGATGTCTTCAGAGAAGCTCATGCAGCAGAGAAGGCAAGCAGCCACATTCTGCTGCTGCTGAAGCTTGTGTGTCTGCATTCAGTGTCAGGTAAAATCACCTGTGAGTTTCCAGATTAGCAAAATGATAAATTTGTGAGTTAATGTAGCCTGACGTTCTTCTGTGGGGAAGAAATGAAATTTACTCCTAAGCAGAAAAAAACCATTATTTTATATTCTGCTAAACAGCCAGCTTGGGAGGAAATCAAAGCAGGATGTTAGGCCTCACAAAGATAGGGATTCCTCTGAGTGGGGTTGGTTTTGGTGCACACATCAGTCTCTGCTTCTCATGAAGGAACATGTCTACCTTTTAGCTCTGTTTTGAGGCTTGAGAAAAGCTACAGTTTATGGCTCACAGATGACACATTGTGTATAGGCAATAGCTGCAGACAAGTGCACAGAGCAGTAAGACATTTGGTGAGAGTCTCATTGAAAAGAGAGAAAATGCATTTGACTAACATATTTTAGCTTTTACCTTAGGGATGAACAACACAGTTGAAACCTATTCCCAATGCACTGCAGTTGCATATGGGAGCAGGCAAATGGAGCAGCAATACTACAGAAAACATTTCTTGTATCCCACTTATTACATGGAGCTGTATTAGAATAAAAATGGGAGCCAGTACACTAAACCTTGCCTAATACTACCACTTACTGTGCTTTGGTGTCAGACCTAACACAGTATGAATGTTTACAGTGCACTGGGATAGAAATTCTAGTCAAATATGTGCTTTGCCATTTAGCTTTTTTAATAACTAGTTTATGGCCTCCTAGTCTTTTTTAGTTTGTTTTATTTTACAGGAATTAATAAGCTGCTCTATTTGTATCTTATGTTAGTTGCATCTTGGGTATTTTGAGTTCCAAAATAGATTGGTTTTGCCCCAAGCTGTATTCAAGCTTTAATACATCTTTCTATTTCCCAAGCACATGTTTCATTTGCCGTATATCTGTTTATATTTTTATTGAATAAATTCGTCAATTTTCTTTAGTTTGTTTTCAGCTTTGAATACGATAAAGGCAATTTAAAAAATCAGCCTGAAGACAATGTCTTGAAAGAAGAACAAGGCTCTTTTGAAAAGTTAAACAGCATGTTTTGTAAGGGACAGTGAACTGTGATTGGGAATAAAAATAAATAATCCACAGCAGGAAATTGTTGTTGTCTGTTAGAATTTATCCTTTTTTTCTGAATATTTGTCATCATCTGTGATGTAAATTATAAAGCTTATAAAATCCTTAATATAATTTAATCTGTTCAGATGATGCTTTGAATAAAGGATGCAGACCTTGAGAACTGCTGAGGAACTCTTAATATTTTGATCGTAGTCTGGCAAAGAAAAAAGAAATCTGATTCTTCAGCATCCAACTACTTTCTTGGTCCTCTTTTCTTTCTTGAAATAAATACAGGGAGATGTAAAGGTGCTTACCTGCTCTTGTGGGAGCTCCTAACATCCCTGAAGGGACAAAATACTTGCAGTGGTCTCCTGGGTAAATGCCACACACCTCCCACAACAGGTAGGAATTTTTCATCAGACTTCCATTCCTACATGAGCAGTCAGAGCTGAGTTCTCCCTTGTCTGAGGTCTTGCAGTAGCTGTGCTCCATACTGAAAGTTTTTCACTTGGTTTTGATTAGGAGCACATTACTTCTCAGTCTTCATATAGGCCTATGATAGCTTAGTGTTTTCATCACTTGTCAGTTAGGAACTTTGTGGTTTTTTTTGGGGGGGGAAAACAAATCTGATTGTTTTGGCGTTTTTGTCAGATGCTGATGATTGTGGTTGTACCTCTACCTAAAGTGACACAGCAGAGACCTTTGCTCTTACAAGCATTTCCTAAAGCTAATTTTCATGAGTTTCTCTTCACTGCTCTGTCAAAACAGCTGGGTTTTTTGCTGTTTAGATGTTGGTGGGAAAGGTGTTAGCTGCTTTATCTCTTTTATTTCCTGTTTTGGTATTCCTGGTTGAATTAAAACTATAGGACAGACCACTGAACCACAACAGTATCAGGTACAACATGTTCCTTTTTTGTGTTTACATGATTCTCTACCTCCTGTCTACCTACCTAGCTTTTTCTTCCTCTTTTTTTTCTGATTGCATGACAATTGCACAAGTATTGCCTCCTAAAGCATCCATGACTCCAGCTTTCCCTGATTCTTTCAAAGTGCTTCCTATTTGATGTCCAGAAATGGCATACAGCTCATCTCACCATCTATGCTTTTTTGCTAACGTACTCATTTTTGACCCAGCTCCAAAGATAATAGCCAAGAGCTCCTCTCTGCCGAAGCTAGAGGAATGCTTGTTCTCTGAAGTGCTGCCTCATAAAAGCCTTTTAAGTTTAAGGATTTCACATTCATCCTCTAATTAAGCAGGTGTCTAAATCTGCAAAGCTGCTTCATTCTGAAATCCAACCTGCCTCCACTTCAAAGGATGTTGTGTCTTTTCCCAAAGATGGCTTAAAAAGTGCTTCTTGGATGCTTCCAATTTGTAGGGTTATTTAAATGCTTTGCCTCTCACCTGATTCAGTATGTGTTTTCCAAAAATACACAGAATAGTTCAGATCTGATGAGAGGCCTCAAGGACCTTTTATAGTGGTGCTGAAGTTCATATCTCTGACTGAGGGTCTTTATTGCATTGAGTCACTAGCCCTTCTGCAGCCTAGTGACACAAGTGGTTGCAGCTTCATAGGACCCATTTGATACTTCTCCTATCAGAAAACTAAATCTTTGCTTGTTTGGTATAGGGTTTTTTTGGTGGTGGTGTTTGGTTTTGGTTATAAGCAATGTCAGTTTGGCTCTGAAACATGTTTAGAATTTGTCATACCCAAACCCTGGGTAAAAAAGAGTGGAATTAACGTAGCTTGTCCCAGGGATTCCAATGTGGTGCAGCTCCAAATACAACCACTGACTTACCAGAATGATGGCTTGCCTTATGATACTGAGAGAGGCACTGTGACTTCAGTGTAGGAAGTCTTCCTACACTTCAGCTTTACATCTGAAAATAAACAGTCTTTTTTTGGAAAGAACGCCTGTGAAGTCATTATTAACTCAGGAGCCCAACATGAACTCCCACCATCCTAAAAGAGCAAACTGAAAATACTCCTGCTTGTGTAAGGAAAAGACAGGTTTTATTTGCATTTATTATGTCCTCAAGGAGACTTAGAGCTAACTTTAGAGGGAAGAAGGAATTCCAAAAAGCAATGGAAACTTGTGGCCTACACCTCCAGGTTTATGTCCTACAACCACAGATTGCTACTTTCCCATCTTGCATGTTTTCAAGAAAACAACATACGGATGAAAGAAATTTGCCAGAGATTGTACCAGATGTGTGAGGCCTATTCAGTTACAGTGGTTACTCAGTATTTACTTATGGCTCTGCAGTCACTGATCCAAGGTAAGATGTGGAACCTGAAAACCCCCCGAGAAGCAGAAACCCTAATCTGTATGGGATTGCCTCCCATCACTCCACAGGCATTGTTGTCTCTCATCCCTCCAAGGTAAGGTCACAGGGTTCTCAGTGGGTCTTGCTGCCATTCCCTTTTTTGAGATTCATGCAGTGTTACGGATGCTCCACAGGGCGTGAAGGAAGGGAAGAGTTTACACTGATCTTCATCCATCCAGGAGCAGGAAGGGGTGAATTAGGCCTGAAAGAACCCTTCAGTTTCAGTTACCCTTTAACAAAAAAAAGGCCTTGTTTCCATACAACCCATTATTTGTTGGTTCAGGTGAGTGCTGGGGGCAGCAGAAGTCTGCTCCCTTCTGTTGTACAAACTGGTATGGTTCCTGCCCTCTGTTTTCTCAGTGAGAAGTGAGCAGACTTCTAGCTGCAAAATCAATATTTTTCATTACAGAGTAACTTGGTCTGCAGAACTAAAAAGTACCCTAGTCCTACTGGGTCTGAAATGTGGATTTCCTCAGATATTTCAGTAATTAGAAACTGATAAGAGTGGCAGTGGTTTTGCTTTTCACTGGAAAGCAACCATGGTACACACACACCTGGTATGCACTGCAGTGTTTCTCTGGTGAGGTCACCACTTAGCACTTGTCTTTACTTTTTCAGTTCCACCTTAAATTGGATGTAAAGTTCGTGAGACACACTCAGTGCATCCATTTCCTCAGGGCATTTCTTTAATTTAAGGAAAGGTGCAGAGACTCCAATTAACCTCAGATGAAGAGACCCATAGTTCATTGTCTGTCTGGGAAAATGAACCTCAGGGAACAGTACTCTTACATTGCAAGTGCACGTCAGAACCACAATCGGAACTCATGTTTTTGGCTCCTACCCTGGCATGTAATCTATTAGAACAGTGTGAACAAACAAGTTCATTAACCTCCCAGAGCCTTAATTATTTTTTTTGCCTTGCAAAGAAGAAATTACATTTGTCATGGGTGAAGTCTGAAAAAAAATCAACACAAATTAAGAACATCAGCATGTGCTAACTTACTGCGCAGTGGTGACTACCCTGACCTTTTCTTACAGGCAGAACAGGAATTCTTAGAGGTAAATGCACTGGTAAATACTGACTTTATTGCTCT
>NW_008670818.1:62012-70301 GCF_000695815.1 Acanthisitta chloris
GCTGTGCAGAAACACCTGTGTGTACCTGCAGGTTTCTTCAGGTCCTTATAGACTTCATGAGAAAAGCTGGTTAACCTAGCAGATTCCAGGGGGTTGGCTCACACAGCACTTTCAAAAGGAGAAAAATACATATTTCCTTGACACTAAAAAAAATAGGAATCTCTCTCCCAGTGAAAGAGCTAATTAGACACAGCTGGGCCTCTGTGGCTTAGGCAGTCCCTTGGTATTCATTTCTGGGCACACCTCTTGCTCCTTGGACAGCAGAAGGCTGTGGATTCTTACAGAATGTAAGACAAGAGACAGTAGTGCTCACTGTGGTCATATTATGTTCTGTTCTTCTGAAAAAAGGACCCAGAAATCACTCGTGGCCAATATTTCAACAGACAAAAGAGCAAAACACTGTGGAACATTTCATACTGGCTGCAGTGGACACTCACCTGTGGATACCTGAGGTAAGTCCCCAACATATCTAGGACTTGCTCTAGGGAAAATAAAGAATATTCGTGCTAGCATTTCTGGGGAGCCACAGTGGGACATGAGGCTGCAGAAAACTTAAAAGGAGCTGAGTTACAGACTCTGGCTTAGATATGAGAGGGATTAATTCAGTGTTTACTGAGAACAAAGCAAGGCAGTGATTTAATAATTGATTTCAAGGTGCTTCACTTTAATGATGGTGTAAGACAGTACTTTGTGTTGTCACATGAGCAAAGGTCAGTGAACTGTCAGTCCTCATTACTTGGGCAAATGTTCTTTTGCGAACTCCCAAACGACTTCATGGTACATGGAAACAAGTACATATCTTTAATGGTTATCTTCAAAAATCAATAAGCATAAAGTTTAGAAAGAAGGCAAATCCGTAAATGGAAGGAATCATAATTAAAGAGATTAAAAAAAAATTAAAGAGCTAAAAGAAAAAAATACCAAAACTCAAAGAGTCCCATGAGAGAAGAGTCAAAGAGTTAAGCATTACAGTTCCTGGGTGGACTAGTGGCCCATCTCAGTCTGAAATCACCTATCCCAGAAAAGAAAATAGAAAAGACAAAGGGTATGAGGAGAGTACAAAACCCCTGCAAACCCATAAAGGAGAATAATGGAATAAGTCATGCATTGTGTACACTTCATCTACCTCCAGGATGTAAATTTATGCTCTGGATTTGCTGTGACAATGGCTCTGGGGTCCCCAAACAAACACACATCCTTGTTCCACCCCATGCAGTGCACATTGCAGACAGAACTCACAACTTCCTCCTGAAACATTGTGAAACCCCAGCCTGGTCTTGATAGCCCTTTTGCTTTGGAAACGTTTCCACTTCCCTTTATCATCTTGAACTGCCTACCATCATGCTCCTAGATCTAAGCTGTCTTCCAGAAAGTAAGTTTTGTATTCTCATATTCATAGTTCGAATAACAGCAGATACTCATTAACCTTTTGCCATGCTATTTACTAATCACTGTATCTTTGTAAAAGCCTCTCATTAAAATAATCGTTCTAGATCTCTTTTATACTTCCCCTCCAAGAGGAGTTTCCCTTCTGTCTCCTATCAGTATTTAGCACCTGTGTTTGAACTCTGGTGTCTGTTCTAGCTATTATTTGCCTTCCTAAAGGGAGGTCTAGAAAAGAACAAAGTTACTCAGGAGAGAGAACACCACCAGCTTTTCATAGCAGTCTTCATCCAGACTCTTAAGCAGGGTCCTAGAATATGCACAGCAAGTGTAAGGCAGGTGGTTCCCTCCCTCCTGTCTCCCACACCACCCTCTCACCCCTGCCCACTTCAAACTCTCACTTCTATTCATCAACACCAAATTCCATATATTGTTTGTCCCAGCTTTATCCTCTCTATCCTGGAGGGGAGTAGAAAGAAAAAATGGGAAAGAGCAGCAGACCTTAATAACGGAAGAAAGCAAACTGCACAAAGTCATTTTTATCCTCTTCTTTGTCCTGGATAGGGAAAAAAATAGACTTGGCCTGAGTAGACTAAGCAATGAGTTGTAAAATGTCATTCGTGGAGCAAATGGGAGGTGTGACACCAGAGAAGTCACAGTTACAGGGCAAAAACATGATCAGATTCTACTCCTGTTATTGCTACCTTATATTATTACAGATGAAGGAAAATTCATAACCTGTCAGGAAAATTAATGGTATGCAGAAAAATATTAATTGAGTACTTTGTCTGTGTTATTGAAGGGTAAATATTTTCTCTTAAGACCACTGAGCATTGGGTTTGGTCCTGTGTTAGGCTTCACCTTTTCTTTCTTCCCTTCCTTGCAGTAAAAATTATACAGGGGAACAAACTTATTATTCCACTCAGAGGCATTTGTGAGTGCACTTAACTCATGAGCTGAGGTGTAGGCTTAGGTTTTTCTTTAACCCATGTTTTATTGGATAAAGAACATTTGAAAATTACTGTGCTTTCACCAAAGGGAGACTATCCATGGGAAACTGGAACGTGGTGTCTGTTGGAGCTTATGGCCTTTGTGCATGATGACTAATTGGTCAATGAAAAAAACAGATTACACAGTCCTCCAGTTAAGGAATAAGTGCTTTTTTTCCTGTCTGGGACCTAATGAGAGAAGGATCCCCAAGAGTCATGCACTAAGGAAGAAAAGAGCAGTATATATAGTATAATGATGTGAATTCAATACCCACCCAATTTATTTTAAAATACATCTGTGCACATCCTTTGAAGATATCCTCTGGAAGAAATTCCTTTGTAATCTGTCCTGTTCCACTGGGGTTGGCAAACATCTGTGTGTGCAGCAGGGGAGCAGGTTGGGGGATTTACTTTATCAGGTTTTCTCTAGTGAGGTTTAACCTTCCATGGAGTCTTTCAGCTTCTCTTCTTCTCCCAACAGCTTCCCTCAGACACTTGCCCTACTATGTGCAAACATCTACATTTGACTGGGATACTTGATTCAAGCAGTTTGTACCAAGGGTTATTCAATGCCAGATAGCTGGACTGAGCCCACTTCCATGTTAAGATAGATGCATGTACCCACACCCCTTTAATCTTGTTTCTCATCTTCCTCCAGATGCACTAGTGAACACTCATCAGCAACATGAAAACTAAATAATATTGGTTTATCCTTTGCTCCTTCAGCAATAAACCCTCTCATTTGCTACCAAAGGCAGAGATAACCCCTGTAAAGAGGTCAAATCCCCTGCAACTGTTGCATTGATTAATTTCCAGGTAGGAATGATATAACTTATTTGGAAATAACTTACTGGACAGTTGTATCATGTTGCATTTTCTTCCCTCTAAAAGAAAAAGACAGGAGATGATGAACACAGAGAGTGAAAGAAGATACCTAAGTTATCGATGGCAAAAGGATTGGACAAAGCAATACAGGGGAATGGAAGGTGAGCTGAGGAAACAGGAGCAGAAAGGGATAGTGGAAAAATCCCTAGTAAAATGTCAGATTTTCAGTACTAGGTTTGCTGAGGTCTTTTCACATAAAAGCTCACAGAAACATCAATAAAGATTGGAATACTTAAAAGGAACTTAAATAGAGCAGGTGTACAGGCCTTATGGATGCTTCACAGCAATACAATTTAAGTCTGTTATATATAAAAAAACCATTTAGAGAGTTTGACCTACCTAGGAATGGTCTCCTGTGATCTTTTCATTTGAGTGACTGTCAACTGAAAAAAAAAAAAAAGGCTTGTCTTTAATGACAGTTTGGGGCTCAAATACAGATTAGAAAACTGAATGGCTTTGTCCCACCCTTCAGAAGGCTGCCTGTCCCTCATGCTCAGGGGCTCCGTTAGGACCTGCCATGTGTTTCCACCTGTTTCCCACGGGTCTGTGAAAGGAAAGTTTCCCTCCCGAGCCTGGGTGGGACCCACACGTGGAGTTGTCACTGCGTGGCAGTGATCCCAAGGGACAGGGACTGGGACATGGGGCCAGTTACCAGAGCCCTGAGCTCTCCAGCTCTCTCCTAGGAGCTGGGCAGGTGCCTCTGTGGGTGGCTGTGTCCCCCCTCAGGGCATGGACTGAGCTGCAGAGCTCAGGGGCTGTAAGGACAGCTCTAACACCCCAAAACTCACCCTGCCCGAGGCACCAGGCCCGTGACAGGGGGTGGGACACAGCCCCACGCCACCCTCAGCCACCCCACAGCATCCTGGCTGTGCCAGAGCCGTGTGTCCGGCAGGACCAGGGCAGTGATCACCCTGTGTCGGCACTGGTGAGGTCACACCTCAGTGCTGTGCTCGGCTTTGGGCCCCTCACTGCGACAAGGACATTGCCACACTGGGGTGCGTCCAGAGAAGGGCAACGCGGCTCAGACAAGGCCTAGAACATGTCGTACGAGGAACAGCTGAGGGAGTTGGATTTGTTCAGCCCTGAGAAGCAGCTCAGGAGTGACCTCCTGGCTCTGTGCGTGAGGCAGAGACTCTCGCCTCATGGGGAGTGCCGCGCGGACCCTCCACGGCCCTCAGGAGTGCAGGTCCCCTCGCGACAGGGAGGGTGAGTGTGTGGCGAAGGGAAGGGTGTCCGGGAGGGACTCCTGTGGTCAGGTCTCTCTGCCCCCTCAGGGGGTTGCTGTGAGCTGGTTCTGGTTAGTCAGAGTTGTGTCCCCACTCCTCACAGGCTCAGCCTTGTGTGAGGTGGCGTTAGAGTTGCTTCGGCTTGTTTGTTTGGGGTCTTTTGTTGTTTGGTTTAGGGTTGTTTTGTTGTGGGTTTTTTTTCTTTATGTGGTTTGGTTTTCTTTTTTTTCAATAACTGTCCGTATATATATTTTAATTGACTCTTGAAGGAGAGACTAGGACTTCCTCAGTTCGCTGCTCATGACCTAAGAGGCTGCATGAAAAAGCTGCTTCAGGTGCCCTGGTGCAGCTTGAGACTGTGTCGTCTCGTCCTGTCACACTCTGTGTCCCTGTCTGAGCAGGGCTCAGGAGGAGGAAGATCAGAGCAGCCTCATTTCTGGGTGCTCCCTATGGCAGGTGAGTGATCTCCCACAGGGTGTCCCTCAGCTCTGCTCACCCTCCTGGTCACAGCCCCACACAGCCCCCACTGCTGGCTCACGTAGTCCACATTAGAACACGTGAGCCAGCCAGCAGCACTGCTCACCCCACAGGCAAGCAGGAAAGATGTCTGTGTTTTTCCTCCTCATTACTTTATCCCACTCTATTATTTAATCTGCAGGGAAATAATTGTACTTTAAAAATATTAAATAAATAGACCATAGTGCTTGTTCTGGTGTCACGAAGGGCAGGAAGGTGTCAGCAGGGGGGAGAGGCTGGGTGTGAGGAGCACTGCTGCATTCTCCTGCCTTCTTATCCCACGGTGCTGCTGGAAACTGCTCCCTCCATCCATGGGCTGGAAGATTTACTGTTGGGCTGTACTAAGGATTTTGTTCCCTCACTTTTCACTTTAACTCCTTATTAAACATGGATAAAACAGAAACATGCACAAATATAAAATACTGCGTCATACATAGATGAGTTGTGAATCACTGTTAGGAATGTATTGTTCCAGCTCTAAAGCTTGCATGTCTGGTAAGATGCTGGAGTAGGTTGCCCAGGGAGGCTGTGGCTGCCCCAACCCTGGCAGAGTTCAAAGCCACTGGATAAAGCCTTGAGCAACCTGCTCTGGTGGGAGGTGTCCCTGCCCATGGCAGGGGTGTTAGGACTAAATGAGCTTTGATATAAACCCTGAATATTTTATGTTTCTGTGAGGAAAGTTCTTGTGTTCTTGTTGATCCAAAAAGGCCATGCTAAATCTCTCTTATACCTCATCTTGTGTAACTTCTGAGACCTGTGTCAGTACTTACTGCTTTGAAATGAGAGATCCATAGTGGTATGAGCTGTGCCTTCCTAAAGATGACAAATTCCAAGTAAAAGCAGAAGGGAAGTAAAAGGGAGAGGGAGCAGCTTGTGCAAGGTCATGCAGAGATCATTGGCAAAAAAAAAAATTGGCTGGTTAAAAAAAATATTTAAATCTGACAACTCCAGTGTTTTCCACCTTGATCCTCACATCGCTGGCAGCAATTACACAGCAGCATGTCCAAGGTGGATGTCAGTGATGTAGTGTCATCACCTGGATCTGGTGTCTCAGGTTTGAAAGTTTCTCTGATGTAACTCAAATGATTTTTCAGAAATAGAAGTTCTAGGGAAGACCTACTTGGGCCGTGTATGTGTTGGAACATGTGGAAAGAAAAAATATGCTCATGGTTGTGTGTATCTGTGTATTTTTAAACTAATGGCCAGAAAGTTGAAGAGAATTTAGATAGTGATAACCAAAAGCAATGTAGGAGCACAAAATATGCAAGGGAGCTCTCAGTCAAGGCAGACTTTAAGAGACCTTAATGAAACCTATAGCTGTGTTATGGTAGTCTAGACAATAAACAAGAGGAACAACTCAATAAGAGTCCACAAATCCCAAGTACAAAGCCTGTTTATGGCAGAATATGCATTTGGAGCTATCTTCATCCCCTGGTTGCTGATTTGAATCTGAGCAAGACAGAAGAATGAAAATAATTTTATCTTAGACACCCCACTAAAAATGCAGAATGCCAACATTGTTCAGTTTGTCTCTGGCCTCCCAGTTTCCATGTCCTGTTTCTCTCCTCCCTATGCAGCCATATACAGAAAAGAAAATTAATTAGAGAATTTGTATTAATCTTAAACTGCAAAGTTATCTCTACTTTTTGAGACTTAAAGGCAAATTTACTCCTCCACATGCATCTAAATAATGTTCGCTCTCTAGTCCCCTGTCTCTTCATTAAAACTTACTTTGTCAGTTCTTTTTAAAATTAGTCTTAGCAACTCACCAATGCATTTTGCAACCCTGGAATAAATACTGACGTTTAGGCAGGATGGTGTCTGGTGAAAGGCTGCAGAGGCAAACCTAGAGCCAAAACCAGAATAAAATCTTAACTAATTGGCTGCTCTCTTAATGCATAACCAGATTCCCTAGCTCCAGTGATTTTGTCAGTACACCATGCTCACCATATAATGTTTTAAATCCATCCCCAAATGCTTCATTCACACTATTCGACATTCCAAGTACCACTCCTCCCACCCATCTGTCTGACACATGAGATGCCAAATGCCTTTCCTTAGCTGGGTCTTTGAAAAGTTGAACAGAGATGCAAGGTGGCTCTCACTGAAGTCCTACACAGACCCTAGGGCCTCTGTGCTGGCGGAGGAAAATTCCCAGAGCTCACCTTAGAGTCCAGAAAGCAACACTGTTTGTATCAGTGGAACCAGTGCTACTGTCTCTCTGGCAGAGATCTTCAAGCTGCATGAAATTTTTTCACCACAGGTTAGTGTGTGTCCCTTTCTAACTTTGAAACATGCTTTCATATATGCTTTTTTATTATTTTTTTGTAGTAACCCAAAATTAAATTAAACACCTTTACTCAACCAGCAGATGGTGAGTGGGACACCAATACCAGTAGCTCTTTTCACAACCCTTGTTGAAGTAATGAGTGGTCCAGTTGCTCCTGTTCTTAGCTCCAGTGGCTCATCAGCAATTGGATCAAGTGGATCAGAAATGACACGTTGAGCCACTCCTTAAATCATCCATCCATTGCTGGTTTCTAAAATGAAATAAAACAAAACTGATCTTGTGCTAATCTTGTTCTGACACTGAGCATATAAAAAAAGGTTGGTAGATCAGTTTTTGAAGATGTTATGTGGCTAACCTGGAAATACAGGCATGGCCTGGTAGGAGGAGGCTCTACATTCTTATCTTTGTATCGATTCTCTTTGTCAGTGCAAGTACTATTTAAGCAAGAAACTATTCCTCTAGGGCCCTCAAGTTAATACACTTATTGTAGCCTCCTTATCCTGTTAAAATGAAGAGAATCAGATTGCTCTGGGTTGAACAGCTGCTTGAAGTCAATCTCTGTGTCCACTGCTAAGGGAAACAATATTAGCAAAGGGAAGCAGAAGGCAGCACATCAAAATGATATCCTCAAAGCATTTTCTACAGATGCCTCGAGAGTTCATGGGGTATTATGAAGCATAGAAGACATCTGGTCACATTTTTATAATCTCATCAGTGTATACAGAAAAATCTTCTCTCTGTTTACCTCTACTTGTCAAGAGCCACGGAAAGGCTTATATATTTTGTATATGCTTATTTATCTTATTGCTACGTGAACATACTGATTCTTAACTACCCAAATCAGCTTAATGTGTCGTGAAGTCACCAACTTATTTCACTGTAACATCTGACTCTCTCCTGCTTATTTATAGCTATTCATTGAATCACTTTGTAAAGCAGGAGGTTTGGGGATATTTTTATGCTGTGTTATGGGGCATGTTGTCTTTCATCTGCAAGTGCT
>NW_008670818.1:70331-84224 GCF_000695815.1 Acanthisitta chloris
ACTTTTGGTCGGTATTAATGACACTTCTCTGTGGTTTGTGGGAATACTTTACTTCTCCCCGGAAAGGAGAATACTAAATTGACTGGTTCTGCAGTCACCACTGCAGCTTCCAGAATCTGAGCATGAGGAACTGTTCCTGGTGCTCTGCTCCTACGGGTTAATGTGGGCTGCCCAGCCAGAATCACTGCGGACTGTGGAATCCCAATTAGACCAAGAACATGTCGCAGGGCCTAATTTTGATGAACCAACACAACAGACTTTATTTACTGTGATTTGTCATCCTGACCTAGTTTGATGTGGCCATTTCTTTCCTTAGAATTAATTAAAGCGGAAAATAGAAAAATATTCTGGCTTTTGTTTTGCCCAGAGGACAGCACATTCTACACTGTTGTAACATTCAACTCTATTTCTTGATCCAAGGCTTTTTGTTTAAATTGCCAACATACTGGACAATTTGTTTCATCCACATGATCATATTTCTGGAGGCTGCATAAGCCATTTTGTTATCCATGAGGAGTGGTTTTGCTGCCTGTCTCCCACTAGCTATTTTGACAGAGGTCTGTATGAAATGTCTTCATTTATCTCCATAACTAGTTGGATCTATTTTTTTGTTCAGTTTTTCCTTCCATCCACCCTAGACCTGTATGCAATATCCAGTCTCTCTCATCTTCCATTTCTGCCAAGAAAACAAGCTGTTTCTTTGGAGATTGTCTTTGGAGAATGACATGTTTTTGCAAGTCAGTCCTCACTATCTGCTGTAGTCTGAGGAGGTTGGTCTGACCAGGGACCCATTATCTGCTGCCTAAACCCTGCAGATAAAAAAGAAAATAAGTAATTGCTGTACCATTAGATTAGAATGTCAGACCTGCTTCATGCTTGTCCAATTGCTAGGTCATACCCACAAAGCAAAGTAACCTATGTCCATTACACAGCAAAGTTGCTCTCCATTCCCACCCCAATTTCTGAACATGCATTGTGTACTTCCTAAAGGAACAGAGGGGTTGGATCTACTCATGCTGGAGATCACTCCTCTGAAGGTAACGGTACAGTGCCTCCCTCATGAACTCTTGCTAATGGAGCCTAAATGGTAATGCACTGATTTCAGGAGCTGGCCCCAGCCTGGCCTGTGGGATGCTTCCAGGTGGTCTGTCACATTTTCCCTGTGGGAGAGAGTAAGCCCTGCTGGAGTACTCAGTGCAGCAGGAGCTGCCACGACCTGCCACAGCTCAATAAAAAGCATCAAGCTGATGATGCCCCATTAAAGGTGTGAGAGTGGATGCAGTAGCCAGGATCTGCAAGATCCTGCCAGATGTGTGTCTGCCTTGTGTCTCACTTCAGCAGCAGCTAAACCTCTGGATCAGATAGTTGCAGCCTGCCTGGACTGGGATTGTGCACTGCTTCCCTTGGTAACAGCCTGGAGTGGATGCTAAATGGTGGTGGCTACTTGCCTAAGGATCTTGGAGAACTGGCTCCTGCAAGAGGCAGATGGGAGTGGCTTGTTTGCTTGGGGTGTGAGGATAGACACTAATTGGAGTTGAATAGCTGCTTGCAGAAGGAGGGGTGTTTGGCCACAGCTCATGAGAAAAGCGTGAGAAACCACTGAGGTGAATTGAGAAACTGGAGGGGAAAAAGAAATCAAGATTAAATAACATTCACCCCAGTGTTGTGCTAGGGTTTAGTCTCACAAGAGCTTGCAATTTAGTCCTAGGCGGTTCTTTGAAAAGGCTTGGTTTTGCCTCTTGAAACTTAAAAAACTTTGGTCTGTCTTTTTAGCCTTAATACACCTGTTGTGCCTTGAGTATTGCAAGAATAATAGGGTTCGTTAGCCTGGAGAAAACAAGGCTCAGGTGGGACCTTTTTGCTCTCTACAAAGGATCTAGGGACTTGGGCTTTTCTCCAAAGTAACAAGTGATAGGATGAGAGTAAATAGCCTTAGGCTGCCCCAAGGGAGGTTTAGATAGGATATTAGAAAATCTTTCTTCACCGAAAGGGTGGTCAGACATTGGAACAAGCTGCCCAGGGCAGTGGTGAAGTCACCATCCTTAGAGGGATTTAAAAGACATGTAGATGTGGCACCCGAGGACATGGTCTAGTGATGCACTTGGCAGTGCTGGGAGAAGAGTTGGACTTGATGATCTTAGAAGTTTTTTTCCAACCTCAACGATTCTATGATTCTACGAAGATCTAAAGTCAAGTTGAGTTTAGAGTATATTTCTTGCCATCCTGTCATGCAAAGACTAAGTTAAAACAGCCAAATGACGCCGCTTTTCTCTCAGTAGTGAGCAAGGCATCTGGTGTTTAAATGAGACCTGTGCTACCCCAGAAATGTCTCCTCTCCTCCCCAGTGCATTGGCTCTGTTGCCAGCCCTGCAGCGTAGACACAGGATTTAAATGGCATTGGAGATGTGGCCAGAGCAGGTGGTGTGTTCTGACACACTGAAGTTCCAGACCATTCAGTGGGGATCAGTTTGTGTTGTCCACAGTGAGAAGAAACTCTGCTCCATTTCTTCACAAGTAATGATGGCACCATCTGCAAATTATTTTGGTACTAAATGAAAAATAATGACCTGTTTTGTCATGGTGGGATTTTATTTCATTTTTCTGAATGTGTACCTTTACATCCACTGCAAAGGTATAGTGACCTAGTTTTGTGCCCGATGTGATGCCCTATGGGATTGGTGTCTGTTCCTGGATGAAGGTCCACTGGAGCCAGCCCAAGCAGAGCTATTGATATGAGGCTTACACTGTGTGTATGTTTTGTCTCAAGGATTTTCATGCTAGTACTTGAAAACCATGTTATGCTGGAGCAATGCCATCTGCAGCTCCCAAAAGAGCAAGTAATGCATGTGCCAGTTCCTTCCTGAAGTGGTGCAAGAGCACCAGTCCCACCTGTGTCAACAGAGCCTGTGCTCCCACCAAGCAAAGCTCTGTGCCGGTGTGCAGCTCCAGCTATGGAAAGCAGGTCTTTTCACCTGCTCAGGCAGTGAAGGGACCTGGTGTGGGTGACTTGGGGGAACGTGTTGGTTTCCAGGTTCTGGATGCTTTATTTTTCCAAAGCTAACACACCTTCAGAACTCACACTAGTTACATATTCGTCAGTGTGAGAAGGCAATAAATTTCTCTTTCTAACTTACCTGAGAATAGTAACGCATTGACATGAGGTGTGAAATCATAGTGGAGAGCTTTTATTGACGCTCACCCTAGAGCTAAATTACATTTTTCCAGGACTTCAAATGGAGCGATTTTAATCTTGTTCTGATTTGATAGAACAGTCTGTTTTCAGTTCCTTGAAATGGGTTTTTCCAGCCCTGATCTGTGTTTTTCCAGCCTCGCTCTCTGCTTAGCTAACAGATTGAACTTAGCACTAGTAGGGAGCTTGTCCTGAAAAAGCATAAGAGTGCAGGAAATCCAGTACTTCTCTGTAAAATGAACAGATAGCAACTCTATCATGTTTTAAAAATCAGAGAATTGTATTCTTGCAAGAGGTGACCTGCAGGTGAATTTGCCTAGTTCTGGTTCCTGGTGGGCAAGGAACCAGTGAGGAGAGTTCCATTATAAGCAGAGGGTATTTACTCAGGAACTATTTGAATTTCTGGACATCCCATTTTCCTATTTAAAGGTTCAAGCTTTGCTTAAAAAGAAAGGGGAAAACCCAAGTAGCCTTAAATGCCAAATTTTGGTTGCTAAATCATTCTTTTTGCTTTTCCCAATGCATCATATACATGTTTTTAAAACAAACAAACAAACAAACAAAAGCCTTGAAAAATAGTTCAACATAACCATGTTATGTCAACATGGTCAGTATTTTTTTACTACTGGCTGTTCTAAAGGTTGCCTCCTGTGTCCACCCCATTAAAAAAAAATTGTTTGCAGACATGCCCACCTTCTGCACACCATTGTCACCTGTCAGTCCTGGCCCACACTTGCTGGAGGATGGCTAGGTGCTGCATATTTTCAGTTCCTTAGTGGAGTGCTTCCCATAGAATCTGATGGTGAATTTTATGCACAGCACAAGCGCAAGAGATCTCCATACCACTTCTGTCTAAAAAGTTTCACAGACGTCAGGCTGGGAATAGAGCTGTGCTTTGTTCCCCCAGTGCTGTTCAGTCATCCAATGTGTTTTTCTGGTTGAAGTGTTTTTAAGAGCCATTGAGGGATTCTGTGGCCATGTTATGTAAAAGAGCTTGAAAGAGCAATCTGTTTCTCTCACTTGCAGTTCCCCCCAACCCACACACACAGGTGCTGATTCTGTGGCTGTAGTGATTCCCCCTTTGGAAAGGGGCACAGAAAAGTGGTTCAGTTAAAACACAGGCAATACATTATAAAGCTCTGTGGGAGAGCATTTAACCTTTGTCAGTCCACTCTTCTCATTATCTCATGTGTTTGTTTCATTTCTCCTGCTTAGAGCAAATGTTTTACAGGGTATTTTGGGGGGCAAGGTGTGAGGTGGAGCTTTTAGGCACTGAGTGCTAGAGGCAAGTGCTGGTCTGATAGTGCCTTTAGCAAGAGTGTGTGTGTTGACTCTATGCCCTGGCCCTATTTTTGCTGTGCTTGGTGTGTTGTTATGAGTGGTGCCCCTACAGCTTCAGTAGGCTCTGGTGGTGGTCTCTTTACAGCCCTATGTGTTGCACAGAGTTGCCATACACTGTGAAGAAGGTGCTGTCTTCCCACATGAGATACCTGGGTTTCACTGGCTCCCTTGTGAAAACAGGGTTGTACCACCAGGTCAGAGTGGTCCCACGGTGAATTAAATGATCAAACACAAAGATGGCTTAATTTGGTGTGGCCACAGCTGGGGAGCTTCGGCGATTTTGTACGTGCATGTGTGTGTAGGAAGAATAGGATGACATATATAAATCATCACTCCCAGGAAAATATGGCTACATCATGACTTTTCATTTGGTTGGAGATGTAGGCAGGGAAGCAGCATATGTGAAAATTTTACTTCTCTTTTTTCCCCCCTCCTCTTATTTCTGGCATACAAACAAGGAAAGTCAGCATAAGAATGCCTGGGTGCCTGTAATTCCTGCTATCTGGTTTGACTGCTTCTTTACTGCTAGTGAGGAAATACTTTCCTTTCCTGCTCTATGAAATACCATCTAATGCATATATTTAAAGCAGTGACTAGGTAGTTCTATGCAGTCTCTCATATGATGTGCCCCATCAATTTACTGGTCCAGCTTTCTGTCTCTGGTGTAGCCAGACTATTTTGTTTGGTTTTGTGCCTAGCTTCTGGCAAGGGATTTTGGGACCTTGTCAGGCCCTCCTTGGTGTCCAAACTCAGCATAGAAAGGGCTTCCAATATGAATACAGAATTTGCAAACTAGAAGTTCACATTCTGGAGGACACCTCTCTGAACCAAAGGGGATTGCTTGTATCCTAAAGGAGAGTGAACACTTGGTTTCTTGCTGCCTTGTTGGTGCCTGGGGACTCAAAGACTCACTGTTCAAGTGCAGGTACTGTGTGGGGGTTGTCAGGAGGTTTGGGACATTCAGTCCTTCACTGGAGACGGCCCCGAGCAATGAGGTGCCTTGACCTGAGAGCTGGAGAAGGTGATCTCCTGTTCCACAAGATCCAGTCTGGGTGTAGAGTGGGGTTCTTCTGAGTAAGGGAAGTTGTGCCTGTACCCGGTACTGTCAGATGGGAAGTCAAAGAGCAGAGGCCAGAGATCAGAAGGTCTGCACAACTGATCTGCTCCCCAAGGATGCAGTTAAGCAGGGAGGGACACTGACTGCAAAGACCATAATTCTGATTCTGCAGATGCTATGATGGGAGCTAAGGATGTTGTACTTGGTGCTGGTAACTTCATTTTAAACCATTGCCCCTACCTCCTCTGTTCAAATCTGGCAAACTCTGCTATACTGCTCACCTGTGGCTATTGCTGTTTCCTGACCTTTTCTTCAGTGGATATAATTGCTAGCTCCCTCCTACATTTTTAGAAATCATTTCAGTGTAACTATGACAGTGATTCCATTGTGTTAAAAATGATGAAGGGTTGTCCTAGCCATCATGAGGTTTAAAAACACCACTGCTAAATGACCAGTTGTGATTCTGCAAGAGATTGCATCTTCCTAGGGTGCAGTGATGGAAGAGAGCAAAGTTCATCATTTTAGTAGTTCTCTTAGTGAACTTCATCTGCCTGCAAAGATGTCTTCTGCTGTTAGTCATTAGGTCATTAACCTTAACAGTACTTCTTGGTATGCAGTTAGCCTCAGAAAAATATGTCAGTGCATCTCTAAACTCAGCAGAACTCTACAACCTGCTGACATTTAGTGAGGAGACATCACATTTTGAAGAGCAGGTAGAAAGTGTGTAAAAGTGATTGTGGACGTAGGAGTCCTGGGTCTCTTGTGGTGAGAATAATCCTTTTAATACTCAGCTCTTCTGCAGCCACAAGATTCATTCATTTAATGTGAAGCATCTTGAGGGAAATGAATGCAGGCAAGTTCAGATCAATTATCACACCCAAAAAAAAAAAGAAAAAGCTTGCACTTCTCTGGGCAATCTGTGTGCACTGTAATGTCAAGCTGTGCATGAGAATATGTTACCACAAAGGAAGGTAGTATGCTCTAATTAGCAGTCACAAAAATGAAATACCAAGGTGTTATTTCAGTGACTAAGAGCCAGACATGTACAGATTGTGATACAGGAATGTTACATGGCTGTGCTGTACTCTGAGATGCCTTTTCCCAGGAGGATATTGTGTACTATTAGGCACTCATCACACGTGATTGTGCTCCTGGTTTTGTGGGGTTCATATAGATTAAACTTCAAATGGCTTTAAATGCAGTGCTATTTCTGTAGGTGTGTATTACAAGTACAGTTGGACGGGAACTTTCCAAAGACACTTTTTTTCCCCCCTAAGAGAGGGATTTTGCTGGAAAATGTCAGTTATGTCAAAACCAAAATGTTGGAGGAAACCTGACTGTTTGACAAGCTATTGCTGACACATTCGTGAGGCTCTAATAGGCAGCTGTCTGGTTTCTTCATGCCTTGTTGGTGCTGGGGAGCTGAAGGACTCAGTTCAAGTGCAAGCTCCATGTGTGGTCGGTTAAGAGGTTTAGGATCTCAGGCCTTCTGGGGTCTCAGATATGGGGTCTAGAAATGAGCATCTCTGGGCCCCTTGATTTCAGTGTGAGATGGCTTACTGTAATCTCCTTGGCACCCTCAAAGGCCCTGTTCAAGGTTTTTCCTTCTCCTCTATGTACTCTCCCACTTCTGCTCTCCCACTGATTGACTTCCAAGGACTTCTTGTGAAGTCCCTCAGAGTAAGAAAGCAAGCAGAAAATGCTCCAGAGCTGGGAGCAATCAACTGTTCTGTTTCATTCAGGAAAAAACCCCAATCTGTTGTGGCTTCTCTACATTTTTTCCCCACAAGGTCCTTAGTTCTGGATATTTCTAAATGTCATCTTGTTATTCTGATTCAGAGCAAAGCTTTCACAAAATACTGGAATTTCCCATAGGAAAGAAACCCTGAGTTTTTCCAGTCTATGTACAATGTCTTTAGGTTTGGTCTCTGTGGGGATGGTGCTTGCAAAGGAGAAAATAAGGCTTCAGCAGGCCACTAACTGGGCCTTTGCTTTTTAAGAACCACTTCTGGATCCACTGTTGAGATGAATTGGAAACACCAGTTCCTGCTTTTGCTTAGCTCCCTCCCAGCACAGTGAAGCAGTGATTGTAGCCACATCCTGTTACCATTTCATATGTATTTCTGGATGCGTGAGTTAGCCTCATTTGGCTTCATTATTCCATCATAAGGATGTCTCATATTTTACTTGATTATTTTTTTTAGAATTAGATTATTTTTCTAGAATTAGAGTTCATACAGAAAAAATTAAAATACAGAACACACACTAAATCCTTTTGTTGCATTTGACCCTGTCTAGCTGATTTCCCATTGCCTGCCAGGTCTAGTACTTAATGATTTTAAATGTTGTTGTGGGCTGAGCTGACAGCAAACCTTTAGCTAAGGCTATTACCTGTAAGGCACTGGGTAGTATTTCCTCTGCAATGAAACTGAGCAGTTGTCTCTTCTGTCTCTGCCAGATGTTTGCTCTCTGTTTTGCCTGGTCTACAAACCTACAAGGTTTGGTGTTGTTAGCCCAGGACTTTTCCAGGCTTCTCCTATGGACTTGAGAGGGAAGTATCTCTTCAGGAATAGGCCAAATGACCCTGTGGTTTTGCCGTACTAAGTAAACAGGCTTAAGGAGTGTGGAGTATCTGCTTACTGAATGAAGGCTCTAGAAAGGATTCAGAAAAGCAGACAAGTTCAGGAGCATAGTGCTGCCAGAAGGTGTGCTCTTCAGATCAAGAATGGCTAGAGACTGTGCAAGAGTGGATGTGTGACCCTTATCTCTCCCAGAAAAAAATCTTCACTCCAAATGTTATAATGACTCATTGAGCACACGGAGCTGAAAGAATATTCTGGCATTAGTGAAATGTAATATGTAGACAACACATGTCTATTGTGTGTCAGGAGAAGAAAGAAGTAAAATACTGCAATTGTTAAAAATAAATTGTGTGATCATGTGATGCAATGCCTGTTTAGAATTGTAACTTACAGGCTGCTTTTGTCCTTTTATGCTTTCCTCCTCTTGATTTGCAAATTTTGCTGATAAAGAGAACCATGCATTGCTCTCTCCAAGTCCTTAAAAACACAGACATTTCTTCCAGGTGGCATGTGGTTTTTCACTTCTTTCTTCACAGCATGACTATCAATCACGGCACGTTTTCCTCCGTAAGTGTGTGTCCACAACCCTCCATCCCTCTTCTGTTCATAGTCACTTGCTGTGCTAAAGTACCAGCCTCTCATTTATACTCTTGCTAACCATTCTGCCCAGCAGTGGGAGGATTATAATAATTTATCATTTTTAGACCCAGTAGGGGTGTGTTTGACTTTTACTCATTCACAACGTGCATCGGAGGGGGATAAAATGAAACATTAGCAGTGCAGTTTTTTTCCTACTCTGTGAACCCTCTGAAGCATTGGGAACAATGGGAATGAGCTCTTGCTAGGTGTAGATTGTTTAACTAGAGCAAGAGCATTATTTCATGGAACAAAATATCTTAATATACAAGGTACTTCATGTATTCCAGCTCAAAAGCAGCAGGTGGGTGTTTGCCCCCTGGTTATTTCCCTTTGTCTTTTGGTTGTGGGGGCTTAGCAAAGGATTCAGCGCTGTGTGTGACAATGAGGGGTTTTAACAAGCTCTTCCTGAGGCCTTGTCCTTTGTTGGCACCTCAGGATTCAGCGTGATGGGGGGCTGTATTCCCTAGGTGCTGTCTGTGTGGCTGGTGCCCCTCTCCTGCACCCAGCAGTGGTGCTGGGATTGAGCTTCCCTCCCACAGGTCTTGCCAGCCCATTCAGCTCACTCACAGCTGCACCAGGAGCCTGACCCTGTGAGCCTTTGAGCTGCTGTACTGAACAGCCCTAGGTCTTGAGTTTCCCCTCATCCAGCCAAGTGATTTGGTGACAAAAATAGGCTAGAGATCATAATCTTTTGCATAACTTGTGTGTGAGGTGCAGCATCCCACAATGTTCATGGGGCAGTTAAATGGTAGTGCTTCTTGAAGAAGCTGTAATGTATGCTGCAAAACCTGACAGAGAAGCACAATGTAGTGCTACACCAGTTATTAGCAGATTGCTTCACATTTTCTGAAAGGTTTGCTAGAATGATGGTAAAAAATATGCAAAACCCTCAAAAATGTTTTTCCAGATTCAGGTGTTCAGCACTCTATTATAAAGTGTACATCAGTACCGGAGGTGTCAGTCTGTGGTGAGCTTGTTGAGTAGTATTCTGTTACTGCTGGTAAATAGAATCTGTAACTGGTATTTCACAAATCAGTGTGAGGAACTTACTAGCAAGGATAGGGGTTTTTTTTTCAGTTCACTCCAGATGTGCTCTGTAAGGGAAACTGGCACTGGAAACCATATCTCCCAATTCTCATTCGTGTGCTTGGCAATTTCTCTTCAGTCTTCATCTCCAGATGTTTAAGCAAAAGGCACTGACATAAATCTAGTTAAAGCTGATCACTCTTGAGCTGGTATAAAGTCAACTTCATCACATACCTACTTTCCAAAAATTAATGATTTGGTATTTGCATCTGAAGATATTAATCCTTAAAGCACCCAAATAATGACTGATAAGACACATAGAAGGAGCCTTTCCTTCATTCTGTTGTCTTTGACAGTAGTTTTTCATTCCTCAGTCATACAGACGTATTTTGTGCCCCCCACGTGGCCTTGCCAGATGGGAACTTCATAGTCAAGATGATGAAAATATGGACTAGGGCAAGAATTGTTAAATGGGCTGAATGTGAGACAGCAGTAGATTATGCTGCAGAGGGGAATAAAGGTTAAAGGAGATTTACAGATGGACTGATCTTGTTTAATATTTTTGTTAATGGCATAGGTAGGTGAGAGCACACATATAAAACTGATCAAAAATTTAGAGGATAAAAATATGCAGGAAAAGCAGGAGAACTCTAAGAACTGAACTAAAAAAGTGAGCAGTAATTCCACAGTGCACAGGGCAAGTCTGTGCTGCTAGGGACGAGTAATGTTTCTTAAATGCCGTGGAGCTCTGCATTTGAAAAAGAAGTAAAAGGAGAAGCAAACCATAAATATATTTATTGCTCAGAAGATGACTGTGACTGCAAGTAAGATGAATGTGAACCTGAAATATCAGGCAATATTTTTCCACTGAGATAGGGCTATGCACAAGGTCCTGGGTTAACTTCATCTTAACCAGTGTGAATAATTTCAGTTATTTGTGTTCAGAAAGGATTAATTCACACTGAAAATGTACAGGAAAAGGTTACTAGGACACTAGGGGAGTGGAAAACCTCTTATAAGTGGAGACTAAGCAGACTCAGCTGTTCTACTTTGGCAAAATAATTGTTCTCCAAGTATACGCTGTGGAGTGACATCAGAGGCTGGTTCCATAAAAACAAAAAAAAAGCAGGATCTGATGACAGATATTTGGAACTTAGAGGAAAAACATGGAAGTAGTAGTAGTGTAAGCACAGTAATACCAAAAACTGTAAATGAGAGAAAGCCTGATCAGTTAGTTAAAGATTTTGTACCAGGGTCAGATGCTGCAGCCCATACTTCCAGTCTTGACATTATGAAAGGCCAAGGGAAGCTCCTGGGATTTATTTTTTAAGTGACTTGAAACTACTGAGTTGTCAGATAGTCCTGTAAGCCCTTCAGTTCCTGAGAAGTCAGTGAAATAAAGTTCTGTGCTTCGGCGTGAAGTCAGAATGGCTTTTAATCAGATTGCTTTTGGCTGTCACCAAAGACCTGCAAGCTCAGATTTAATGTAAAACTCTGTTGCACTGTGGTTAATAGTCGGATCATCTTCTAAAGTCACTTGGTATAATTCCTCTGGTTTCAGTGGAGTTACGCTCATTTCCAGCAGCCCAGTAGTTTAAAGTAATGGGAATTAATGAATTTTATATTAAGTCAAAGAAAAGAATACAGCTGGGGGTCCCCGTGCTAGCTGGAGGATTATAGTAAAGACTTTAAAAAAGTTCCTATCAACCTGTCATTGTAAAATTTTGTGATATATAGAGACCACTTGAAAACATTTAGAAGTCTGGGACTTTGTCTTACTTGTTCTGGGAACCTGTTGGCAAGAATCATAGCATCACAAAAGTCCAGAAAAGAAAGCAGTAAACAAGTTGGGGAAGGGACAGACCACATAGATCACATCTAACTTCTTACTTACAATTATGTGTACCCTGTGTTCATGGCAAAAAAATATTCTGGTTAAAGGTAATACTCAGTTTGATAGTCCATAATGCAGATCTTTCAAATCTAAGGTCTTCAGATTTGAAGATCATAATAGATTTGAAAAGAACTTTCAGATCTTCAGACAGTCTTCTAGGAAAACAAACCCAGGAGAATCTAGTCTGAACTAAAGTGTCCAGGTTTAACACAAAACCAGAATCATGCAAAAATCAGAGAATCATGGAGGCTGGGAGCAACCTCTGTAAAGCAGGTTGTTCAGAACAACATCTGGTTGGGTCTTCTGTATTTTAGAGGGTGGAGACCGCGTAAACAACTTGTTCCAGGATTTGATCAAACTGACAGTAAAGGAAGTGTTTGGGGTTTTTTCTCATGTTTAATAGGGTTTCATCTATTGAGGTTGTGTCCATTGCTTCTTGTCCTTTCACTGGGCACTGCTAAGAAGCATCTGGCTCATCTTTATAGTCTTTCATCAAGTATTTATGCACACAGGTAAAATTCCCCCCAAGCATTCTCTTCTCCAGGATGATCAGTCCCAACACTTTCAGCCTTTCCTCATCTGGGATGCTTGAGTCCTTCAGTCATCTTTGTTGATCCTTCCCTAGGCTTGTTCCTTCCCAGGGACCAAGGCGAGGCTGACTGGTCTGTCTGGATTCTCTTTCTTACCCTTCTTGAAGATAAAAGGAAGGTTTGCTTTTCCAGTCCTCAGAAAAATCTACTGATCAGTGTGATCTTTCAAATATAATTGAGAGTGGCCTCACAGTGGTGTTGGTCAGCTCCCTCAGAACCTAAGAGTGCATTCCATCGGGGCCCTTGGACTTGTGTATGTCCTGTTGGTTTAAATGCTTCCTAGCCAGCTTCCCCACTACAGAGCATAAATCTCCTTTCCAACGGTAACAAAATCAAGGAAAGCTGTTGTCCTTGCAGTGAGCTGACCTCACAGCAGGCTTTCTCCAGGAGCTTACTGAGTGCTTGCAGGGGTGTGTTATACAGCAGTAGGAGGAAGCCATAGTGCTCTTGCACAGGGAAATTTCCCAAAGCAAACAAGAGTCATATGCTGCTTAGTGCCCTTGCACTGGGGAGTGTTGTTCCATGGGTAACTCCACAGCAAGTCATTAGCTACGTTTGAAAAATTATAGAAGGAACTTGTCAGTAGAGATATAAAAGTGATGAATAAAGGAATGGAACAACATGAAAGAAAAACACTAAATGGATTATTTTCTCACATGCTCTTTTATTAATTTCAATATCTATATGTAGTCAATATGCTGTTTGACATAATCACCAACTAAATTTTCCTTCGATCAACCATGTGTGTTTTTGCTTCAGGAGAGTCTTTCAATGCTGCTTATTTTTCTGATCTCTTTCATTGTTTTAATCCCTGTTATATCTGGAGAAGCAATTCAGTACTCTTACAGCTGCTTGTTGTAGGCAACCCTTTGAGAATGCCAGCTGCAGCCTAACAGCTCGACAGACTTTGACCTGACATGGCTTTTTTTCATTTACAACTTCTGCTTCTTCCTAAATCACATTTCAGTGCTGAGATCTCTGCACGCCTGCTCTGCTTTTCCATTGCTTGATTCAGCATATGTATTTTTTTGGATCAATATTTGAAACCACCCTGTCAGACTGCTGACTTACATACCTCGTAACAGCAGTGGATGATCAGCATGAGTCTCTGAAAAGGAAAATAAATAAATTAATTTTTATAGGTTTGGGAGAGTGATTCTTGGTATGACTCACTGCTTGTTCCAACCATGAATCCTGACTCACTGTGTAGTTTATCAGGGAAACGTTATGATAGAAATAGCAAAAAATCTTTAGCAGTCATACCTAAGGACCTATATGGTGATTCCTGGCATCTGGAGCTCACCCATCCCACAGTGAGCCCAACAGATGATTCTTTTTGGAAGCCTTAGGCTCCAGTATGTCAGTATCTGCTACTTTTTTTCTCCCCTGTCCTTTATGTGTAGTGGTTTCAGTATGACCCTTTATGTATAGAAGTTTCAGTATGGCCAGGCTGCTCCAGGCTATGAACCTAAGGGTTCATCCCTCATGATGTCTTTTGAGTGGACATAGGGATGCCTGGTACAGCAGGTGAGAAGGTCATTCTGGGACTACTGTATAGTAGAGTGTGTGCGTGT